>NW_027211659.1:29115000-29187500 GCF_022749685.1 Semicossyphus pulcher
TTGTTTGTTCAGCCATAGTAGATTACTGTTTACTCGCAACACTTGCAGAGAGCGGAGAAGCAGCCGCTTAGCTCCGCCTACCCTCTCTGGCAGACCAACCACTGCTGGCTGATGGAAAACGCGTCACTAACTGGGCGCCGCCACAGACACCCAGCCCATAATAATACTATATACTGCAGATGAAAGGCTTTCATCAGTGGGCCACAGGCTCAGTCACCATGTGTGACCTCATTCAGAGAGAGAGAGAGACTTAATGAAAAAAAGCAGCAGAAACGATGTGGACTCGTTTATATCTAATGTTTGTCAGCTCGAGTTTTTAATAATATGATCATAAACAACCTGAACGAGCAGATTCATAAAGTGCTTTTATTGTGACATGTTTCTTATGTTTGAGCTGTGCTGACGTGTTAAACAAAGTACCGTCTGTGTGTGTCTGTCTCCAGCTGTGCGATTCTCTCCTCCTGTCGGTCTCTCTCCTTCCTCAGCCTGTCGCACTCTCTCTTCTTCTCCTCCTCCCTTCTTTGCACCTCCTCCACCTGCAGGTACAGCAAGGCCGAGGCCTCGCGCTCCCTGAGACACACACACATACACATACACATAGGCAGCACACACACACACACGCGCGCGCACACACACACACGCACACGCACAGTTACAGTTTAGACATAAATGAAAGCTGTACATCCTCAGGTGTGTGTGTGTTTGTGTTTGTGTTTGTGTGTGTCTGTGGGTGCGTGTGCCTGTGTGTGTGTCTGTGTGTGCGCGCCTGTGTGCGTGTGTGTGAGTACCTGGTCAGTGAGTCCAGAGCGTGTGTGAGCTCCAGCTGTGTGTACTGTGTGTGTGCGTGCAGCTGCTGCTTGTCGTCCTCCAGCTGTTTCAGTCTCAGCTGCAGAGCTGATCTCTCCTCGCCGACCCGCCGCACAGAGAGCTCTGCCCCCTGACACACACATACACACAGATTTAGGAACACACACATGACCTCTGACCTCTGCAGGACCTGCTTCTGCTGCGTGTGTGTGGCTAACCTGCAGTTCCTGGTGTCTCCACTGCAGGGCGCTCTCAGTGTGGGACAGCACGGACAGCAGGGAGGACAGGTCCAGACTGAGGAGGCCGTCTGAGGAGACACACACAGACCTGCTGCTGCTGCTGCTGCTCAGGGCTCTGGACTGGAGACAGAAACACAGTGTGACCTTTGACCTCTGCACACACCTGTCTCAACCTGTGATGCTCCACACTCACCAGTTTGACCACAGCCTGACTGACAGACTGCAGCTTCCTCTCTGTGTCTCTGTGTCTCTCTACCTCTCGCTCTCTCTCGTCCCTCTGGGCCTCCTCCACCTGCAGCGAGCGGGAGAGCTCCGCTATCCTGTCAGAGAGAGAGAGAGAGAGAGAGAGAGAGAGAGAGAGAGAGGGAGGGGGAGAGAGAGAGAGAGAGAGAGAGAGAGAGAGACAGAGACAGAGAGAGGGAGAGGGAGGGAGGGAGAGAGAGAGAGAGAAAAGAGGGAGAGAGACAGAGAGAGACAGGGAGGGAGAGAGAGAGAGAGAGAGAGAGAGAGAGAGAGAGAGAGAGAGAGAGAGAGAGAGAGAGGGAGGGAGGGAGGGAGAGAGAGTGGGAGAGTAAGAATAAGCTCACATCAGATATACTGGTGTGCATTCTGCTCCCAAAGCTAACAGCTATTTAGCATTCTAGCTAGCTCAGATGCTAACAGAAAACCATGAAGAAGAAGGAGAGAGATTTACCGTTCAGTCAGCTGTGAAACTTGTGTCTCATGAAGAAGCTTCAGCTCTAAAATCTGCTGCTCCTTCTCCTCCCACCTCACTGCCTCCTCCTCTTCCTCTTCCTCTTCCTCCTCCTGCTCCTGCTCCCCGTGCTCCAGCTCTCCTAAGGAGAAGGTTCCCAGGGTGGAGGAGGAGATGAGAGGAGGAACAGAAGGTGAGCAGTCCTGATGAGGGGGTAGCAGGGTGGAGGAGAGAGGAGGAGAGGGGGGAGGTGGAGGGAGGTCAGAGGGGAGAGCAGGAGGAGGAGAGGAGGAGAAAGGTTTGATGGGAGGAGCACTGAGCCTCAGAGAGGAGGAGACGGAGTCACAGCTGGAGAGGAGGCAGGAGGAGAGACGAGAAAACTCCGCCCTCAACTGCCACAGATCCCTGCAGAGGGAGACAGGTGGGTCAACGGGTAGGTCAACAGGTGGGTCAACATGGTGGGTCAACAGGTAGGTCAACAGGTAGGTCAACAGGTAGGTCAACAGGTGGGTCAACAGGTGGGTCAACATGGTGGGTCAACAGGTAGGTCAACAGGTGGGTCAACAGGTAGGTCAACAGGTAGGTCAACAAGTAGGTCAACAGGTGGGTCAACAGGTGGGTCAACATGGTGGGTCAACAGGTAGGTCAACATGGTGGGTCAACAGGTAGGTCAACATGGTGGGTCAACAAGTAGGTCAACAGGTAGGTCAACAGGTGGGTCAACAGGTGGGTCAACAGGTGGGTCAACAGGTAGGTCAACAAGTAGGTCAACAAGTAGGTCAACAGGTGGGTCAACAGGTGGGTCAACAGGTAGGTCAACAGGTGGGTCAACATGGTGGGTCAACAGGTAGGTCAACAGGTGGGTCAACAGGTGGGTCAACAGGTGGGTCAACAAGTAGGTCAACAGGTAGGTCAACAGGTGGGTCAACATGGTGGGTCAACAGGTAGGTCAACAGGTGGGTCAACAGGTGGGTCAACAGGTAGGTCAACAGGTGGGTCAACAGGTGGGTCAACAAGTAGGTCAACAGGTAGGTCAACAGGTGGGTCAACATGGTGGGTCAACAGGTGGGTCAACAGGTGGGTCAACATGGTGGGTCAACAGGTGGGTCAACATGGTGGGTCAACATGGTGGGTCAACATGGTGGGTCAACAGGTAGGTCAACAGGTAGGTCAACAGGTGGGTCAACAGGTAGGTCAACAAGTAGGTCAACAGGTGGGTCAACAGGTAGGTCAACAGGTAGGTCAACAGGTGGGTCAACATGGTGGGTCAACAGGTAGGTCAACAGGTGGGTCAACAGGTGGGTCAACAGGTGGGTCAACATGGTGGGTCAACAGGTAGGTCAACAAGTAGGTCAACAGGTGGGTCAACAGGTGGGTCAACATGGTGGGTCAACAAGTAGGTCAACAGGTGGGTCAACAGGTAGGTCAACAGGTGGGTCAACGGGTAGGTCAACAGGTAGGTCAACAGGTAGGTCAACAGGTGGGTCAACAAGTAGGTCAACAGGTGGGTCAACAGGTAGGTCAACATGGTGGGTCAACAGGTAGGTCAACAGGTGGGTCAACAGGTGGGTCAACATGGTGGGTCAACAAGTAGGTCAACAGGTAGGTCAACAGGTGGGTCAACAGGTAGGTCAACAGGTGGGTCAACGGGTAGGTCAACAGGTAGGTCAACAGGTGGGTCAACAAGTAGGTCAACAGGTGGGTCAACGGGTAGGTCAACAGGTAGGTCAACAGGTGGGTCAACAAGTAGGTCAACAGGTGGGTCAACAGGTAGGTCAACAGTCAAAGTTGGTAAACTTATATTAAATGTAAACATTGAGATTGGTCAACATATTCTTTACTGTCAACAACCAACCAGCAACACGTTTGTTAACTTGCAACATTGACTTTATAATGTACACACACACGCATGTGCACACACACACACACACACACAGTGAGATGTACCTGTCGGCGGCGGTTTTGATGGTGTGACAGTGTCGTCTCAGATCGACCACAGACCTCCAAACTGACAGCAGCCGAGTCTGCTGCTGACCCACATGACCTGTGAGACACTGAACACACACACACACACACACACACACACACACACACACACACACACACACACAGTCTCTAAAGACGCTTCGTTCTGAAATGTAACTTTATAAATCAACATAAAGCCAAACTACAGACCTCTCTCTCTCTCTGCCAATCATCCTGTCTTTGCTCCACCTCCGCCACAGCTTTCGTCCAATCAGACGTCAGCTTCTGGAGGTCTTCTCTCTGGGCCTGATTCGCCTGCTCTGATTTGCTGAGCTCATCACGGAGGAGAGCGTTCGTCTCAGCCAGGCCCACTGACCTGAAGAGACACACACAGGTGAGACTGACACACACACAGAAAGCAAACACACAGACAGGTGAGGCTGACATGTGCGCACACATACACACACTCACCTCTGTTGTTCCTCCTCCAGCCTGATGAGGGCGCTCTCCAGAGAGTCGCTGTGTTCATCTCTGACCCTCCGCTGAAACACACACACACGCACATTTATAAGAGTGTAAGTTCTGCAGATGGAGCAGGGCTGTATCAGTGTCAGTGTTGTCGTAGTAACGGTAGTGTCGTTGTAGTCTGACCTCAGTGTTGATCAGCTGCGTGTGTTCCTCCTGCAGCTGAAGGCCCAATCGTTGACACTGCTCCCTGTACTCCAACACCTGCACACAGTCGGTACAACAGATTACTTCTGATGACAGAGTCCAAAGCTCCTGTGAGGAGTTGGTGTCTGGTGATTAGCACACTGAATGTATCCTGATGTCTCTGTATGACCAGCAGGGACACTGATTATTGTTAATGTGTTTGAAATGTATAAACAAAGCTGCTTTACCTAACTTAACCGTAGCTGCTGGCACCGCTAACAACGTTAATGCTACACCACACTGTCTGGTCTCACCTTGTTCTGCAGCCGGTGGATGAGCAGAGCCTGCCTCGCCTCCCGCTCTCTCCCCTCCCTCACCCTCTTCTTCCACTCCCTCTGCTCCCCCTCCGCCCGCAGTGACAGGGCGAGCGAGGGAGACACTGACTGGCACAGCTGGAGAGAGAGAGAGATAGAAAGAAAGATGTAACCGTTTGATTCTTCCTGATGATCACATGACCTCCTCCCCCCCTCTGCTCCCCCTCCTCACCCTGTCAGTGAGAGCTCTGCTCCTGGACTCTAGCTCCTCCCTCTCTGCTTGACTCTCAGCCAGCTCCGTGTGCAGACGACACACTTCCTGTTTAAGCTCCTCCTTCTCCTGCTGCCACCCAATCAGCAGCCCCGACTCCATGCTGACAGGTCGAAGGTGTTTCAATTATTCTGGACGGAAACGCGGAGAGCAACTGTAAGAGAAGAATTATTGATCCAAGAACAAACTGATCAACTTATATTATCAATCTGTCAAGGTCATTTAGAAACAGAGTCTGCATAAATAGTTTGTCCACTAGACGGCGCTGATGGGTTTTTTTTACACTAAAATATCACAAGGCCACAGATGTGGTCCGCTCGGTGGGCGCCTCACTGCGTAGAAATCACAGCTGCAACAATCAAAGTTTGACAGAAGAACAAAGTGAAAGATGGCTGCGGAACATTTAATGGATATTTTCCACATATGTTTTAATTTCTAAAGACCAAACTATTAAACACATATTAAGTTAAAATAATGGGCAAACTAAACAATCATGAAATCCTGATGTTCTTTCATCTCCAGCACTTTTTATAACCTTATTCTCTGTGTCTGTTTGGATTTATAAAATAATAATGAATTATGTTGTAAAATAAATTAATAGAACATAAATCACATGTATTATCATGAAATGATCAATTCTTTGGACAATCAGACCTACTCAGTATTTACAGATATCACAAAGTCTGTTCAGTTCAGGGGCCTGTGATGGAGGAGACAGTCTGACACGCACATTAAACACAATAACAACAGAACCGGAATACTGACTACACTAACCTGGTGACTTGCCATCGGAATTTCAAAATAAAAGCATTTATTAACGATGATACGATCAAAATATTCACTTATCATCAATGACATGGTATTGTTGATCAATAGAACGTAACATCCCTTTTTTTCTCCTCGTGTTCTTCTTCTTATTGTTACTGTTATTGTTGTTTTTATTATAAAAAATAATCGGAGACTTCGGAGACACTGACACCAGAGGATGAACATTATTAGTGCGTGTAAATGATGAATCAAATATTTAAACTGTTGCTGATGAACTGTCTGATGATCCAAGCTGTAACTCTGAGTGCTGCCAAAACACAGATGACCTACACTGCCGGGCTGTACCTGAACACATCCTGAGGACTGCTGTACAGCACACAGGTCAAATATGAAATCTGAATTAATTATTAAAGCTCCTGAAGCCATGAATAATGTATTTATAATTTATAATTCCAGGTGAGGTAATAATTGTATATGTTACAAATTTCCCCTCTGGGGATCAATAAAGAACGATCTTATTTTATGTTTGCAAAACAGACAAACGATATAAAATTAACAAATCACTGAACTTCTACGGTTTCCCGTTAAAGACTTGTTGCCATGGCAACAGCTCTAAGTGAATTTTAATCAAGTTTTGAGGAGCAGGATAATCCGGGTTCACCCAGGTCACATCCTGAACACACTCTCTCTGAGATCCGCGCGTTAAGGAACAAAGCCAGGTGGACAAACATACAGAAACACCTGACAACGTGATTCACGAACAGTTTACAACTTTAAAAGCAACAACATCTAAAACTAATCTCTTCATAATCTGCATACAGTGTGTAGTTACATACAGACGTCCCTGTACTGTACGGTGTCAGATTATAATCAGATTGAGTCGACTGTTAATCCCTCTATTAACCTGTAGACACAGCACAGGATCAAACCTGCCAGACACTGACGGACCCGGACACACCCGGGCTCACACACCTGACAGGACCGGACAGAACCGGAGCAGCAAAGACTGATAGACTGACACGGAACAGAGAGACATAACGGACCGAGAGATGAGAAACATTAAAATATAGTCAACAGGGGAACTAACTCCCTACTGCAGCTAGCCTGTTAGCATGCTAACTGCAGGAACACATACAGTGAATAAAGAGTATAAAGTTCGTACCTAAAGTTTCCGGAAGAGCTTCAGTCACAAACTGTCAAAAAAACACATTTAAAAACTATAAATCCGAAACTCCGCTTCAGCCATCCTGCTGATACAACCTGTTGATGTTAGGACATTCAAACCGGGAAACCTGACCTCTCAACCCGGAAACACACGGGTCATGTGACCGGAAACAACTCTGTAAAATTTAAACAGCGACGCCTGCCGACAGTTATATTTTTACAATAAAATAAAGTACAAGAAAAATTTAATAATAATTAATTGATTAAAATGTATCCTCTGTCTAACATTTTTAAATAAACGAAAAATATTTTACTTTCATTTTTATTTTAGGTTTAATACAAACCCTGAAGAATTAGATGAAGAAGATGTAGTATTGCATAACGATAAACATTGTCATAAAAAGAAGGAAAGACATCTTACATTTCTTTTTAAATAAACGTAATTAACTTTATGTAATGACAAAAAGAAACAAAAAGAACAGAAAATGTCCTCAGAGAAAATGACCAGCTGTAGCTTATATGTCATGTAAACGAAAATATAAAAATACAATAAAATACAATAACAATGTTAGGAAGAGAAAAGTCAAAAAAGAAAAGAATCTAAAGGCAAAATCAAAATTAATCAAAACTTTAAAATATGTGTCGTATAACATGAAAGCTTTTACATGACCATAACTGAGGTTCATTTTCTGTTCATTGTAAGATCATCCGTGCAGTGCATTAGATAGAGAGAAACAGTAAACACTGTTTATTCACTAACAACTGTGAATCTGTGGATTGGTCCTAATATGTTATTAAGCTCAATAAAATGCACATAAAATATTAGAAGGGCAATTAGATTTGAAATAAAGGTCTGAAGCTGAGAGTGGCACATTGGTTTTGCAGAGAGGTTGTAAAGAATTCTGGTGTCAGAGAGGCCCTTGTTGTATTTTGTTTTCATTAACATAATGTTACATTGTGATTGAAACATATGCAACATACTGAAAGATGTAAAATACCTGCATGTGTTCATATTTTGTCAAATGTGCTGAAATTGCCTAAACTTATAAAATGTAGTTGCCATGACCTCTGAGCACTGAGAAACACAGTTATCTTTAAAGATGAACGATAATCTGAACGTACGTGTCCGTTTGCATTTACACAGTGAGTCCACCAGAGGGCAGCAGACCGCAGCAAAAAATCACTGAAGCTTGATGAACTTCTGGCCTCTTTGGTGATTTCACAGCAGATCCCATCAAAGGTCAAAGGTGAACAAAATATAGGATTAAAATAATCTGTTAAAAAGTGTCGATCTCTTGTAAAGTGATCACATGATAAATATCAAATGTTCTCTCGTGTACAGCTTCACATGTAGTTTTTTTTACGCTCATTTTATTTGTGTAAAATCTTTAATATCTACAGGAGCTGATAACACATTAAAAACAAGTCAGTGTTTCCATCACGTGACGTGTAAACATACAAATAGAGAAGAAAACTTAGAGCTGAAAGTGACATCAGAGAAACATCAGATAATAAAAAATATACAACCAGAAGTTCAAAAGTAAAACCAGCATATTCAGAAATATAAATTCTGCTTCAAAAAACAACTTTTTTATAATAAACATGTTTTTATTTTATGACTTCGAAACGTGTCTTTGTTTACTGCAGCCATCAGGATTAAAGAGGGATAATAAATAACTGTGTGGACGAGACACATATTTACATCCTCTTGTTACAACAATACTCATGAGCATTATCAAAGAGCAGACACACGTTATTACAAGAGTTTAATGATCAGTATCAAAACAAAAATCTGATATATTATTTATTTAGTTTAAACAAGAATCAGTCGGAAGATTAAAAAATGTTTGAGCACATGAAAACAATATTTAATCAGATCTGAAGCAGGTTGAATATTTTAGAGCAGCTTATCAGTCATTAATATAAAAAAACGTAAAAAAGTCATAATTATATTTCTTCCAAGTTCAATCATAAATATTTTACAGTCTTAAATAATTCAGTCGCTTTTCTTTTCAGAACAAACAAACCTGAACGTCTTCTTAAAGGAGCCGCTGATTATTAATGTTACTGTGACAGTTCTTCAGTTTAACTGTGACCAGTGAATTCACCCCACTGACCAATGACAAGCACTGAAAGAGCTGAGCTCTGATTGGATGGAGAGAGTCCAAAATGGAGGAAGCTAGCTTATTAGCTTTGTGTCACCATCTGTCGGAGCACTAACTGCTTATCAGAACCGCTGAACCTACTGTACAGTTAGCATCTCAGCTAGCTAACTTGCTAACCAGCACTTAAATATTTACTGTTTCTTTTAGTTTTGGGTCATGAGAAACGTTTCATGTTCCTCATTCAGAGAACTGAAAAAAAGAAAGTCAGAAGTTTGTCTTTAAAAAACGTTTTATGATCGTTAGCCACCGAGCTTCTGGATGTCAGCGATTTCTCTGCTCTGTGGCGCCCCCTGCTGACCGGCTGCAGTACAACCCGTCTGAAGAGGTATTAGTTATAAATGACGTTTTTTCATTCGGTGCTTTTATATTCAGTTCAAACATAAAAAAAGTGTGGTGGTTTGTTTGGTCGTTTAAATTTTAAGATGTTTTTCTAAAAGATGTTTGTGGGAAATTTTCAGGACAAAAGTCAAATCATCAAACGTTTGTTCACTCAGAGAGTCAGAGCGCCTGACAGATGTGTGTTTGTGTCTGTGTTTCAGCTGACACACTCTCACACACGTGTGGGAGAGTGTACTCTGACGTCACGAGCAAACCATCCAGAGACAGAATCTAGTTTAGTTTAGAGTCGATGAGATTTTATGTTTTTACGAATCGAACTGAAGCAGGAAGTTGTTCCAGCTAGCGTGTCACTGTTAGCTTAGTGCTGCAGGTTGTGCCTCTCCCTGCTGTCTGAAGCTTTTCTTACACTGCTGTTTGTCGAGTTCAGTGATGACGTGAGGAGCTCAGGAGGGAGCAGCTACAGACGCTGTGACTGAACTGTCACAAACTATGTTTTGTTGTGTGTCACGTTAGACGTTGACCTTTGAGTTCGGTCGCTCTGCACCGTTTGACTGCAGGCTGAAAGTGAGACTCACTCCACCCAGGTGAGTGTCTGTTTACCTCCAGGTCATGTTGTTGTTTATGATGTCATATCACATGCTGTCACACTTTGTAAAGTCTGGTAAATGTTGAGTTTTGGTTGTCGAGCCGTGAAGATGACTGATATCTTGGACAATATCACACCAGAGCACAGGAGGAGGAAGTGACTTCCACTTCTCCAGGATATCATTATCTCTGATGTCCTTTCAAAATAAAAGTCCATAAATCCATTTAGAAACCGGAGGATTAAAGATCCTTGGTCCTGATTTATCTCCAGTATCACACTGATCCACTGACAGTTAGCTACACTGCTAACAGGAGCTGCTAATGGCTAATTCAGTGTGCTTCCATGTAAACAAATATCGACTTAAGCGTGTCTGCCAATGACTGTATATACAGATGGACGACGCGTCTCCATCTGCTCTCATTGTACGAAATTGATGCCAAAACAGCCCCGTGATAGGCGCTGCCATCTTGCGATGGTGACGTCATACGGAGCCAGAGTCTGCGCAGTAGAGATCGGCGAGTGAAGCGGCCGTAGCCACTTCCGCTAACCCAAACACACACTTAACTTACCGAAACAACAGCAAGGATCCCGCACGCCGGCGTGTTTAACAGCAGAACAGCTTCTTGTGTTGGTCTGAGGTTAAAGTTCACAGGTATGGAAACTTCACTGACTGTAGTGATTGTTTAAAGGTCCCATATTATGCTCCTTTTCAGCAGGTTCACGTCGGTCTCAGAGGTCTCAGAGGTCCCAGAACGTCAACTTGAAGTCTGTTGCCTAAACACCCAGTTTGTTCCTGGCCTTCAGCCAGCCTGTAACTCCCTCTACTGAGAATGAGCTGTTTCTGTGTCTGTAGCTTTAAATGATAATGAGCTGTGCCTGACCACGCCCCTCCCGCTCCGGTACCATGCGCTAATTCGGTTGCTATTGGCCGGCTCTGCCTTCAGTCAAAGAGGGACAGGCACCTTCCTTCAACACCGACTCTGGTTGGCTATTGTAGGCTGAGAATCAGTAATGGAAGCTCCTATTGGTTCAAATGAGACCTCTATAGAAAGCTCAGAAGCTCGCCTCCACTTTGATAGTGGAACGGAGCGGCACTTCAAAGGGAATATGAAGTTATTACAGTAAATACACGGGGAAATGCGGCATTTCTGACGGCTGATTAGTAACGACGAACGGCGATCCGTGGATACTTACTGATGGAATAATGCTTTTGGACTAAATACTTTACTGGATTATATCATCTGGACCTTTAGCAATGTACCAGGAGGGAATTATGAAAATAATATGCATCAGTGGAATACAGCGAGCCTTCATCGGTGAGTTACGTCAGTTTGGTAAATGTTTGTTTATGTTCTGTTGCCGTTGATTGCACCCGCTGTGGTGATTGGATCTTTTAATGGTTCATATCAATCGAATCTTGAGCTTGATCGTAGCTTTCCAACGATGTGACACACGAGTGGCAACATCAAGTTATCATCGTGGCTGCAGGGCAAATGTTGTAGTAATCGCGATGACGGCCCGCCTGCGGGCTGTAGAGTGGTAACGGGTTTTAACGTAGTATAAGGAAACTATGTTACCAACAGTAACTTACGTTAGCTGCTATGCTAAAACCACATTCAACAGGCTATCACGCTCGGTAGGCCGATACAGTAAAGCAACATGACCTCAGACGAAGGAGGTAAAAATAGACTCCTGTGCTCGTTTTTGCAGCCAACAACAGAGCACCTGCCGTGCTTCGCCCGTACCTTCGCCATGTTTATTTGAAAATATTGAATTTAAATTTATACTTAAATTTAAATAGCACCCGCGAGGAAGTTTCAGGGGGCAGACCAAACATTTATCTGGGGCGGGGTCACCAACCTGGAGGAGGTGTTATTGCCCTTCATGACGTCATGTAGGGAAAAGCTGCAATCGGGCTGTTTCAGCACACATTTTCTGAGAAGTGGAGCAAGAGAGGAGAGGACAGACTTTTCTCATGTCGGGGGGGGTTGTAGACAGACAGGGGGCGCATGTTATTGTTAGGAAACCATTCCAAAGGGAATTTTGCATAATATGGGACCTTTAAGTTACGTTTCTACTCGCAGATCGTCCTCCACTCTGCTCACCAGGAACTGATCGGCTGCAGGAGCCGAATTTGTCAACAGAGCTGTCAATCATCATTTTGACAGCATCAAATAACTAATTAAAAGTAAACTTGTCAGAAAAATGAACACTTGGACATAAATCAGCAGATAAGAACGAACTATAATGACAGAAACCATGTTTGAGAAAATGTATCGGGCGTGTATTTTGATTTTATAGTTTGACTCATGTCCCATCTGTTAACATGGAGGAGGCGGGCTTTATGAGCTATACTGCAGCCAGTCAGCAGGGGGCGATAGAGAGGGTTTGGCTTCACTTTAGGGAGCTGTCATGTCGGCCATCTTTTTATACAGTCTGTGGTGTCTGTAAATAGAACGGCAGTTTGACCACCTTATGTTCTGTGATATTAAAGCAGGTCTCAGGATCAATATTGCTTTTTGAACAGTTCATTCAGATTTACATCATTGTGTTGTCTTTAAACTCCAGCCACTAGATGGCAGTGTTGTATTCTTCCACTTTAAAGTCAGCGAGTAAACAACAGGAGCACGTCGCTCCAGTTGGTTTAAGTTACAGCTGACAGAGTCACAGGCGGAGCTGTCGTTTCTTCTTCTCGTTGGTGCTTGTGGTAAAAAGTTGCTTTCAGTATCGATAAGAGATGTGAGCTGTAACCATTCAGTCCTTCCTGTTACAATATTATTTCCTTTTTGCCCAGTGGAGGGCGCTGTCCTACTGAGCAGAGCTTTACATGACTTTAAAGAGAAGTGCTACATATTTTCATCAGTTTTTTGGAGCTGTAGGCGAAGAGAGAACCGAGTCTCTCAGCAGGTTCGACTCCTGAACGTTTCCTCTTTACAGAAAGCTTCTCACTCTGGTGTTAAAGGTCAAACAGTCTAAGGGCCTTCCTGAGCCTGAAGGTGACGACTGTAAGAGTGTTAAAGGTTCAGAAGACATGCTGCAGTTTTGATCAGTATGTCCTGAGCTTGAAAACCTTGCTGAGCCTAGAGGTGGCGCTGGAGTAGACGAGGAAGGAGCCCTCCTCGGTGCTGAAGTGTTCCCAGTCTCTGCAGCCGAACGTGGGCAGACTGTGGACGGGAACGAAGCCCTCGTAACCCTGCCACCTGCAACACAAACGTTCAGAGAGAATCAGCTGCAGAAACACGACCATCAGCAGACCACCTCTGACAGGAAGTACCTGTAGACGACGCTGTTCAGAGAGTACGAGCTGCCGTCATGAGAGTTCGCCACGACCAAGAACTTCTCGTCTCCGATGGTGAAGAACTCCCAGTCCACAGCGCTGAGCAACAACACACAGCACATTAGCATTAGTCAGCACCGCCATCATCAGCCTGTCAGAGGGTCTCATTAGCTTCACACATGAATGTGGTAAACATTTTGTTCACCTGGAGTAAACAGGACTTTCTGAAAATGTTTGTCTCACACTTTTTTAACAACGCACTGCTGCCAGTTTCTCTGCAAAGATATTATCAGGAAGCAGACTGGACGTAACCCCCGGTGGAGCGAGCGAGGTGGTCACCTGTGTGTGAGGATGTCCTGGAAGGGGATGAAGGTCTGAGTGAGCGTGTTGAGCTCGTACACCGTGGAGTTGATGCTGTAGAGACTCGGGCCGCGCTCTGACACCTTCTGACTGTTGGCGACAGCGAGGAAGAACCTGCCGTCGATCTGAAACGTCTCCCAGTCCGTCGCTCCCACCGTCTGCACACAGGAAACTCAGGGTTACCATGACGTTAAGCTTTCATTATTCTCTTATTATTACAAAAAACACACAAACACCATGAGGTACTTTAATAACCAGAGAAACATCAGGTTGTTTTTGTTCTGGGTGCAATGTCTCCTGCAGCCTCTAGAGGACGCCAACAGGGTTCACCTGTGACATGACAGATGTATTTGTAGACGCATCACTCTCTCTCGCTGTAAACGGCCGCTGATGTTTCATGTTCGTCTCAGATCTGCGACTGTTTCTGTCAGAAGTTGAATTAAAGGTTTTCATGAAGCTTTAAAACGTTTTTTGTGGTTTTAAAATCTAATAAAAGTCTTCAGTCAGATGATCCGCCCTGAAGGGTGAGCGCTGGAAACCCCCTCACACACACACACACACACACACACACACCTGCACACACCTGCACACACCTCATTAATTACACTCTCTGGTTTCCTGAGTTTTAATTGGAGGGTTTCGTTTCCTTTTTAATCAGAGGATGATGAACTAACGGAGCAGAAGAAATACAAACATATTCATAAATATAAATGTATTGAGCTTCTTTCATGTGAGCGTCTGTCATCATATTCATGTTTTATGACACTTTGACCTTTGAGTGCAGGACGTCCTGCTGTCAGGGTAATTACAGGAGACACTCGGCTCAGAGGCTGCAGGTCAGTCGAGTCACGTTCATCAAACAGCTGCAAATAAAGATCCACCTGCTACAGAGAAGATTCAAAGACGGGAGGAGGGCTCTGTTTTTTTTCTGATAAGGGAAGAAGGTCTGGAGTCACCGAAGCTAAATTTGAGATATTTCCAAGTCCAAGTTGTTTTGGAGACTCGAGGGATGAGATCTAGTCCGTGCAGGCTGAAGTCAGGACATGGCAAAGACAAAACGCCAACTAGACCAAGACAAGTCCGAGTGCAAACAGTCAGGATGCTGAGGCTAGTCCGAGTCCAAACAACAAGTAGGACAGAGTCCAAGAAACAGTTCAACAAGTCCAAGTCAGGGTCATGCCTAAAAGACAGGTCACTTTTCAAACCTGTGGGACAGAGACAGGTCCGAGTTAAAAGGCCTGGACCGTGAAGAGTCGCATTTAAAACATTAACAAGGCTGAGGGGAGTCTGGCTCAAAAGACTCACAAGAAAGAGACAAGTCCGAGTGCAAACTCGGAGACAAGTCAGTGTCCACTCCAAACACCCGTGACACAGAGACAAGTCAGAGTCAAAACATTAACAAGGTCGAGACAAGTCGGATTCAAAACACCCAAAAGAAAGAGACAAGTCCGAGTGCAAACAGTCAGAAGGCCGAGTCAACCTAAACAAAATAGTCCATACTCCCTCGAGGACTTGTCTGATTGGAAACACTCGGGAGGCCAAGACAAGTTAAAATACCTAGGACAAAGAGACTCGTGAATCTCAAGGAGTAGACACTCAGTACAATAAAAGGAAGTCTGGAACGTAACATTGTCACAGGGTGAAGAGCTTTGTTTACCTCCTGTGACATCAGCAGGTACCTTTGACTGAAGTGTTCCACAAATGAAAGAAAGTAAGAGGTCATAAAAGTTTCCCTTTAATCGTGTCAGAAGCTTCAGAGATCCTCCTGAACCTGAAACTCCTCCAGGCTGACTCAGCAGCTTATTTATATCTGCTGCGGTTAAACATGGAGTCTGATTACTGTGATCATCCTCTTCATCATGTCTGTCTGCTCTCAACGCCGCTGTCATCCAGCTGTCAGGGCTCACCTCTACAGGTAGACACTCACCTGCTCAGGTAGTTTAGATCAAACAGAAGAAGAAGACGTGTGCTCTGATTTACACAAGTGACAGAACAAACAACGTCCTGATGAAGGACACTATGAGAGACTGGGTGTCTTGCAGGGTCAATATTTACAGTCTACAGATAGCTTCCTGTTGAGATTATTTCCCATCATGCACCTGGTGGAAATTTATCAGAAAAAACAAACAATGTGGCAGAAACAGAAGCAGCTTTGGTCCACATCTGCCCTTGTGTGTGCAGCGGCTGGTGTTATCTGCTGGATTAGCATAACGAGCTAGCAGGCCCGAGCAAAGAATTTCCTTCATCCCACTTTTACCAAATCTAACCACCAGCAAACAGCAGCCCTCCTCAGAGTCCCCTCCATGTTTCATCTACCCACTTTGCTGCGTCCTGTTTGGGCTGATTTTGTGAGTTTCAAGTGAATTCGATGTTACACTCGATGGGTTTCTCTTTGTCACGGTGCCTTTCCTAAAACCACCATTGGAGGGTGTTAAAGCAGCACATGACCTGATGACATCATATCTACAACATAAAGAAGAGGACGAACACTGACCGGGATGCTCTGGAAGGTCTGGAAGCAGCCGTTCAGCCAGACGTAGACGGTGGAGCTGATGATGGTGGTCTGACCATCGAAGGTGTTGGCCACCACCAGGAAGTGGTACGGTCCGACAGAGAAGAACTCCCAGTCGTACGCTCCGGACGTGGACAGAGTCTGGTTCACCTCAAACAGCTGAAGGGACCGAAGGATCAGACAAAGGAGACAAGAAAGGAAGTGGTTACAGCGGACAGGTAGAAGAGGACGCACCAACCGACGATGAGACAACAAGAGAGAGAAAAGAAGAGCGGGCGGGATCAGACACTTAGGACAGTGTTACCTTTGTGTTTGGGTTCCACCTGTAGATCACACTGTGGATGTTGTGGTTGGAGTCTCTGGCTGAGGACACACAGACACACTTTAAAGTCACCTTACACTTTGATAAAATCCTTCCTCTGGGTGAAACAGCTCAAACAATAATCCTTCAAAATAAAATGCAGGACTTTTACCTGTAGCAGAGTGTCTGCACACTAAGGTACGACTTCTCTTACAAAGTGAAGCAGTTGTTTAAACTCTGAAAGAATCTGACATGAAAAGAAAACCAGCAACACGTGTGATCCAACCACAGTACACCTGCATCAGCTGGCTCTCTTTCTCTCCTCCTCTCAGATGGTCAGATCTCAGAGTGTGTTTTATCTTCACACACACTGTAAGCAGGTGGAGGTCTGTTTGATGTTAATGTTTCAATAAAAGGTAGAAGGACGAGGAGATACGAGCTCTGAACTCTCTGAAATGTTCCCACAGCTCGCTGCTAAAGTGAATCTTCATGTACAGTCCTTCTCAGCGGAACAAACTCACCATGAGGCCCGATTATTAACAACTCTAAAACATCACCTTATACAGGAGCGTTTGATCTTTGTTCAGCTGACGGACATGTTGGCACCCACCATCAATGACTTGCTGAATGCACTTTCTCAGTGCGTGTACTGGAGCACAGTCTCCTGCTGACATTATTTTATAAACCGGCGTGTCGTCTGCGTGAGCTTAAATATTCTGTTGTTTCCTACTATCTGAGCCAGCAGCAGCAGCATGTAGATGTTGAACAGAAGAGGCCCGAGGATGGAGCCCTGGGGAACTCCACACCACATTTTTGTAAATTCAGATGTTTAATTTGCAACTGACATAAAGTAATTTAAATATGATTCCCTGGGTCTGAGATGAAGCCCCGGTGGAGTTTGCCCTGGAAACGTTCATTTTCAAATGATCAGACTTTTTTGACTTTGGGTTTTTGGCACTTGAAGGACTTCTCGTCTATTTTGGCTCAACAGCTGAAACTGAAAGTTAATTATTGGCCTTTGAAAAAGAATAGAAACTTTCAACGTAACCTTTAAAGAGTGCAGATAATAATAATGATCTCTCATTATAATGAGCACTTAAAAATTTAACAGCTTTGGTTTGATGGACTTTTTCTTTAAAAAAACATCGTCAACAGTCAACTGCACTCAGAGAATCACTTTTTAAGACATTTCTACTTCCTGTTTACCTCGCCTGTGATTGGCTACCACGAGGAAGCTGCTGTTGTGGATTTGAAAGGCCTCCCAGTCCAGAGCGGCATGAGTCTCCAGCGTTTGGTGACGGAGGAAACGCCGCCGACGTGGATTCCACCGATAGATGACTGACAGCTCAGGCTCCGCCTCTTTAGAGTTCGCCACCACCAGGAAAACCTGACGCAGACAAATGCAAAAAAATCCTCGTTTGTAACTTCACTGTACAAATATGATCCACACAGACTGGACACTTGTGTCCGTATCCTTCAGTGTACTCTCACTTTTTGTTTTGTTCTTAGTTACAGTGAAATCTTAAAGCTCCATCA
Source organism: Semicossyphus pulcher (assembly GCF_022749685.1). NCBI lineage: Eukaryota > Metazoa > Chordata > Actinopteri > Labriformes > Labridae > Semicossyphus > Semicossyphus pulcher. The sequence goes on from NW_027211659.1 coordinate 29,132,950, forward strand.
TACATCAAACACACATTGTCTCTCTATACAGTCATGTCTTATAGAACTTTCTGTCGTCTGTAACATCTCTGTAAACAGTACCTGCAGATCGTCATGTTAACACCTGTCAGTGTGTGTTGGTACATATGAACCTGGCTCACTGTACAAACAAACCTGCTCAATGTGAACACAAGACTTCAAACAGCCTCCACTCTTGTTAAAGTCTCTTTTTGTTTGACCTTTTAAAGCCTCTGAGTGAACACGGCGTTCATCCTGAGAGGACAAAAGCCTGAAAGGTTCAGAGTCACAAGTCAACCACAGGATAGAGGTCACATGGTTAGAGGTCAACCAGAGGTCACATACAGCTGTAAGAGAGAGACTGGTAGAGCCCACTGTCTGAGTCCAGTTCATTTGTATTGATTGGAGGAGCCAAACATAACATGAGATGTTCTTAATGTGTGAAAATACAGAACATTATAACTGATCTCTGCAGCACTACAACTCTGTGTTCTCTGCTCACCTAGCATTAGCATTAGCCTTACCATTAGCAAAGCAATCAGTTCTCTCCACTGCAGACAAGCAAGTCATTCAAAAGCTAATCTCTATTATAGGCAGGGACGTGGATTTTAGGGATGGCAGGTGTTCTGTTTGAACTACGCTTGTAGTCCGAGTAATATTGACCAATCACGTATCAGCAGGAAAAACAGTCCACGAGGAGAGCAAGAGCAGGCGGAACGTAATCCACCGTAATGACATACCAGCTCCCATCAGCGTGATCTGACAATGATTTAGCTTCTTATTAATCTCTATAAACAGACATCTGCATGTTAACAGCTAACAGCTAACAGCTAACAGCTAACAATCTAACTTGAGATGAATTCCCTTGACACTGTGGCACGAAAGCCGTTCAGCATTCAGATTTCCCGACTTCCTCGAATGCATCAGGTTCTTTTCTCACGTTATGAACTAATGGTTTTCAGCATTGATATTTTACGGTGATGATGTGAAGGAGCACTCAGTCCTGGATCGACTCAATGCTTTGAGCTGGAGCAGCTCTCACCTTGTCATCGATGGTGAAGTGTTTCCAGGCCCGAGCCTCCTGAGTGCTGATGTTCTGGTAGAGCTGGAACGACCCGTTTCTCCACTTGTAGATACCGGACCCCGGCCGAGAGTCCCTGCAGAAGGAGACGTGAGATGATCATGGAGACCCGGAGGACACGGGATCGTCTTCAAGACCTTTACGTGTTTCAGTACCTGTTGGCTGCAGCCATGAACAGGCCTTCAGACGGGATGGAGAACACCTCCACGTCAAAGGTTTCTGAGCTGGTGTACAGATCCTGGTAGTCCTCCACGTAATCCAGCCGCTCCTTATCTAGAGAGGAGATGTGACACGGCAGAGGAGACACGTAGGACAGGTGTGATACCATGCTTGTATCAGAAACAGCCAGAACACAACAATTTACTTTTTCTGGCTCAAGACAACTTTCACATTGCAAAACCTGAAACCAGTTCACTGCCAAGGTTTTCACCAACAACAAATCATCCTTGGTGTTTTAGTGCATCCTGACTAAAGAATGTGCAGGTGTTCCCAGGTGAAGGACTCACTCTGCAGCAGCGTCCTCCAGGTGAGTCCGTCACAGATGAACAGGCCTTTCCTCTGAGCGTTGAACCACAGCTGACCCTGTTCTGGTCCTGAACATCGAGGAGGATTTCCCCGAGTCACTCTGGCCTCCGCCTCTGAAACAACAAAAACAGCAACACAGGACGTCTGTTCGTTACGGTGACTTTGAGATGTGACAGCTGTAAACATGCTTCTTATTTCTGTTGAACGTCAGAGGGAGTGTGCTAAACCATGGCTGCCACATGGGTTTAATGAGATTCAGTGCTACAGTAAGATACACTAGCAGACTTCATAGTTAACACCACTGTCGACAGGTAACTGAGGTTGAGTGATGCATCATTTATTGTGATGGAAAGCCCCCTTTGTGCAGGAACAGTCCCACAGTGACAGAGCTGCAGACAGTTATCAGGTGAAGTGAAGCAGTAACTGTATCTGTGTGTGGCGGGCGGATGGAGGTGAACTGACAGCTCTGTGTTAATGAAGGCCTTCGTCATCCCTTTAACCACAAGTCTTCATTAAGAGCAGACAGAGCGATGACTCTCACACCATTACACATGAGTCCACATCACCTGAAGACAGCAGGCTGACGACCGACAGACAGGCTGATCTCACCTGCCTGAGGACACAACAACCGCAGCGTGACTGGGAGACCCCCTGTTATTGTTCTTTGTCATACTTTAAGTTTCTGAACCACGAATCCCATGATGCTTTTAGGGAGGCAAACAGGAAACATAAAGTTGCTGTTTATTTAATGAGTCATTTGTACGCTACCACCTTCCTATTTTTAGCTGTTATTATGACTAAAAGAATGCTAATGTAGCTAGCAGCAGCTCCTGTTTCAGTGTGCTCATGAATGTACAGACAGCTGTCAGTGGATTACTTTGATACTGAAGAAAACGTGAAGATTTTCAGGCATAAGTAGCTTCTTCTGACCGGGGACCTGTTAGCGTTAGCCTCTGCCTATTAGCATGATGTCAGGACCCTTAAAATGCTCGCAAGATATTCACTTTTACATCTTACTTTTAGGCTTAGTCTGTTAGCATGATATCATGACCCTGGACCTGTTAGCTTAGCTTTAGTTCAGTTAATTAGCATGATATCATGACCCTGGGCCTGTTAGCTTAGCTTTAGTTCAGTTAATTAGCATGATATCATGACCCTGGGCCTGTTAGCTTAGCTTTAGTTCAGTTAATTAGCATGATATCATGACCCTGGACCTGTTAGCTTAGCTTTAGTTCAGTTAATTAGCATGATATCATGACCCTGGGCCTGTTAGCTTAGCTTTAGTTCAGTTAATTAGCATGATATCATGACTTGGAAACTGTTATCCACAGCCTCAGCCTGTTAGAGTCATATTATGACCTAGCTTAGCTTTGGCCAAAGATTTTTGGCATTATATCATGAACTTGCCCCTGTTAGCTTAGCCTCAGTCTGTTAGCATGATATAACGACCTGAATCCATTAGCATTAGCTTCAGTCTCCTTAAAACTCCAAAGATAAGTGAAGCTCTACTCATTTAGCGTCCAGAGAAAAAAGTGTCGCACAGAGAGAGAGTGAACGTTCCAGGAGCAGAAACAACCTGATCACAGCTCTGACTGATTAATGAAAGACACGTCTGAAGGCGGCGTTGAGGTGTTTGCACTCTGCGGTGGGCAGGTATGTAGTCTGTTTAACTGATTCAGGTTTATAAGCTCTGACTCATAAAGAGTCAGATATCCATCAGAGACAGACGGAGTGCAGTCTGATGAACTTCATTAACTCTCTGAGCCTCAGGCTGCTCACATCTTCACAAACACTCGAACTGATCAAATCCTCCTGTTTGTTCTCTCTTCAGATGTTTCTGATGGATATCAGTTTCATCTTCAGCTCAGCATTCGTCATTTAGAGCCTCTGAGATCCTGGTGGGGTCAGTCAGGCCATTATCGGCACTGGCAACGCGGAGCAAGCTTAGCTAACACTAGCTGGCAAGCTAACAGAAATCATGAATAACATAACTAATCTATCTGTCTGTCTGTCTGTCTGTCTGTTCGTCCGTCCGTCTGGGAAGTTTTGTGGCAGCACTGGCTTGCAGTTTCTACCATTTCTATGCTAAGCTAGGTTAAACACTTCCAGATATCAATTTGTTCACCTGACTCTGTTGATAATTGATAGTTGCAAGCTAACAAATCATTTAAGCTCTCAAGCTAATCAATGATCTGATAGAAATCAAATCAAATAAATAAGATTGATTACGATAACTTTTAACAGCCAGAACCTAGTCAGGGATAATTAGCATTAGCATGCTACCTTATTTTAGCACAGTGTGGAATAAGGTGTTTAATTGATCTGCTGACCGATCAGGATCTCACAGTGATTCATTGAGCTGAGACGACGTTTGCAGGGTGGCTGGTGTTTTCTTAACTCCTGTTTGTTTTTCTACATTTCAGATATTATTGAATCTGAACTCTTACACAAAGACCGTCAGAGACACGGACATGACGTTAGCTGGAAACACACTGTGCACTTTGTGCTTTGATTGAGCTAGGCGAGCAGTTTCCCTCTGCTTCCAGTCTTTGTGCTAAGCTAAGCCTGGACATATTTCTGCACTGACCTCAGAGGTTTACGTGATATCTATATACAGCCTAAAAATCTGTTTCACACAGGTGGTGGACACGATAACCAAAATACACCTGTAACTGTTGTTTGAGCGATATGTCAGCACCAGACCTGACCTCCCGCTGTTTCACACATCAAACAGTAGACCCTGACTGTCAATCAAACTTACACACAAACACAAACACACAGAGTGAAACATAAAACCAAGACCTGTAAAGGCCTGTCAATCACACACACACACACACACACACTCACACACACACACACACACACACACACACACACACACACACTCACACACACACACACACACACACACACACACACACACACACACACACGGACAGCAGCTCTTCCATCCTGTGCTGTAGCTCAGGTTACTGAATCACTGATACCATCACAACCAAAACCACCAACAGTGAGCGGTCGGAGCGGTCACGGTGCCCTCATGTGGACCTGAGCCAACGGTTTGATCTGCACTACAAACTACAAACTACAAACTACAAAGGAAAATGAGCTACAACCTCTGCCCTGTTCTTTTACATATATTTGTACATTTAGCTGTAAGCTCCTGTTTGCAGCACAGATGTAGAAACAACAAGATTACTTTGGGGTAAACTCATGCAGGTTCTGCGGTCACATGGAGCGTGTCTATTCTTTGGTTTCTAAGTAGATTTATGGAAGTTTATTCTGGATGGACACCAGAGATGATGATGTATGATGATGACCCACTCCTAACGTACTCACTTTCCCATCGCCCTGTGGTTCAGGTGGTGTTTTAGGCACAGTAATGATTTGTTTACATCCTTTAGAGAGTCTCTCCTCACCGTACGGGTAAACTGGTCCGTGGTGGTCTGGCATGAGGGGGGTGGACTTGAGGATCTGGGGGACAGACAGCTCGGCCAGGCCGGGGTCAGCGGACGGACACAGTCTGGGCGTAGCATCTGAACCAGGAAGTAGAACCAGCTGACGCAGTAAACCCTGAGCAGAGCAGAGACAGAGTGAAGTTAAAGTCAGCAGCACATGAAGGTCTATCTGAAGTCCTGATCCTGATCACAGACTCACAGAGAAGCGTCCCCTCAGCCTCCTCCTGCTGCCGATGAAGAACCTGGACCCTCTGGTGCTCAGAGCACTGGGGAAGGACTGAACCTGTTTACTGGGAGACAGGGAGCCAGTTACTGCACCAGTCTGCCCTCCTGAGACCTTATCACCTGACGCTGAAACAAGCTTCAAACCTCAAAGTGGTTTCATTTTTGGTACTGATCGTAACCCCCCAAAGACCAGATCAAACTGGTCCCACCGGCTCTGTGAAAAGGGATTTTTGAGGGTAAAAGTATTTCAGTCAGCAAGTGAAATATATGGAGATGAGTAAAGTTTACTTGCATCACCTTCTCAACAGTAACATCATAAACTCTACACACAGACGTCGGGCCTGTGCTGCAGAGAGAGCATGGGTCAATGATTTTACATGATGTGTAGTGAGCATGTCTGTGTGTGACAGGAACATACATTAGTAGCCTCTCTCAGCGGTCACACTGGCTGACTCTCCTGAGTAATAGTCAGTAAATTAACACGAGCAGGCTGGTGTTGATTATGATTTAAGTTTTACTGGAGCATCTTGAACGCCCACTGAAGATTGAACTAAGCTGGGTGTTTGAAATGAAGGTAAACCAGTGTGAACCAGTCTAAACTGGTGGGAACAGGAGTTAACTGAACCATTTTGATTTGGACTTAAGTGAACCAGACTGAACTGGACTCACCTGATCCGGTCTAATCTGGACTAAAGGGGACTCACAGCTCCAGAGGCAGTCCACAGTCGATGGTCAGCGTGACGTACGGCCCGGTGACAGCCAGCACCAAGGTGTGCCAGCGGTTATCATCCAGTCCGACGTCCTTAAAGCTCAGCCGGCTCCGCCCACCAACACCAGGGGGCGTGACCAGCAGGTGGAGGCTGTTCTCTGAGACACGTAACCCGAGCAGCAGCGAATCAGATTCCTCCTCCACCACAGAGAAGATGTACTCGTTCCTCTGGAAGGAGAGAGGAAGAACAGGTCAGAAGGAACCAGACCAGACTGGACCAGAGCTGGTTCAGTTCTCCTGGTTTACCTTCTGCCTCAGTCTCGGTGTCTTGATGGTGGTGACCAACGAGAACTCAGCAGGGAAGTAGTCACAGTTGGTGAAGATTTGGGAGGTGGGGAAACTCAGCGCTGTCACCAAGGCGCCGCCCAGTCTGAGACCTCTGGACCCTCTGGACTGAACCATCTGCACCTGATCGATCATTACAAATCATTGTTTATTTATTGTCATCTGGTCTGCAATCACACTGCAAAAAGTTAGCTCTGCAACACAAGAAAAAAATCAACAAAACCTCCACCCCTTCAGGTGTCGTACCTGTGTGGGCGGGGCTTGTCCCGGGCGTGGCAGAGCTCTGGTCAGGAGGTCAAGAGGCAGCAGGTCTGAGGAGGAAACACAAACTGTCTCAGTGCTTCACAAACACTTTTTGAATCAGATCGATCCGACTTTGTTTACAGCACAAACTGAATTCAACAATTTTGATTATGAAACGAAATGACGAAAACAAAGTTGGTTCAACGTTGACAGAGGTGGAGTGTCTCACTGTTTCCAGACACTGACGGGTAATTTCCACAGAAATAAAGTGACAGCAGCGGAGTAACACAGGGTAACACAGGGTAACACAGACTAACACAGGGTAACAGGGTAACACAGACTAACACAGGGTAACACAGGGTAACTGAAAGTAACACAAGGTAACACAGAGTAACACAGGGTAACACAGAGTAACACAGGGTAACACAGGGTAACTGAAAGTAACACAAGGTAACACAGAGTAACACAGGGTAACACAGACTAACACAGGGTAACAGGGTAACACAGAGTAACACAGGGTAACTGAAAGTAACACAGGGTAACACAGAGTAACACAGGGTAACTGAAAGTAACACAGACTAACACAGAGTAACACAGGGTAACAGAAAGTAACACAGACTAACACAGAGTAACACAGGGTAACACAGAGTAACAGAAAGTAACACAGACTAACACAGAGTAACACAGGGTAACACAGAGTAACAGAAAGTAACACAGACTAACACAGAGTAACACAGGGTAACACAGGGTAACACAAGGTAACACAGAGTAACGCAGGGTAACGCAGGGTAACCGTAGTAACACAGAGTAACAGAAAGTAACACAGACTAACACAGAGTAACACAGAGTAACACAGAGTAACAGAAAGTAACACAGGCTAACACAGAGTAACACAGGGTAACACAGAGTAACACAGGGTAACACAAGGTAACACAGAGTAACACAGACTAACACAGAGTAACAGAAAGTAACACAAGGTAACACAGAGTAACACAGACTAACACAGAGTAACACAGAGTAACAGAAAGTAACACAGACTAACACAGACTAACACAGGGTAACACAGGGTAACACAGACTAACACAGGGTAACAGGGTAACACAGAGTAACACAGGGTAACTGAAAGTAACACAGGGTAACACAGAGTAACACAGGGTAACACAGAGTAACACAGGGTAACTGAAAGTATCACAGGGTAACACAGAGTAACAGAAAGTAACACAGACTAACACAGAGTAACACAGGGTAACACAAAGTAACAGAAAGTAACACAGACTAACACAGAGTAACACAGGGTAACACAGGGTAACACAAGGTAACACAGAGTAACGCAGGGTAACGCAGGGTAACCGTAGTAACACAGAGTAACACAGAGTAACAGAAAGTAACACAGACTAACACAGAGTAACACAAGGTAACACAGGGTAACACAGAGTAACAGAAAGTAACACAAGGTAACACAGAGTAACACAGACTAACACAGAGTAACACAGAGTAACAGAAAGTAACACAGACTAACACAGAGTAACACAGGGTAACACAGCGTAACACATGGTAACACAGAATAACACAGAGTAACACAGGGTAACACAGAGTAACACAGAGTAACAGAAAGTAACACAGACTAACACAGAGTAACACAGAGTAACACAGGGTAACACAGAGTAACAGAAAGTAACACAGGGTAACACAGAGTAACACAGAGTAACAGAAAGTAACACAGACTAACACAGAGTAACACAGGGTAACAGAAAGTAACACAGACTAACACAGAGTAACACAGGGTAACAGAAAGTAACACAGACTAACACAGAGTAACACAGGGTAACAGAAAGTAACACAGACTAACACAGAGTAACACAGGGTAACAGAAAGTAACACAGACTAACACAGAGTAACACAGGGTAACACAGAGTAACAGAAAGTAACACAGACTAACACAGAGTAACACAGGGTAACACAGAGTAACACAGAGTAATGCAGGGTAACACAGGGCAACCGTAGTAACACAGAGTAACACAGAGTAACAGAAAGTAACACAGACTAACACAGAGTAACACAGGGTAACACAGGGTAACACAGGGTAACAGAAAGTAACACAAGGTAACACAGAGTAACACAGACTAACACAGAGTAACACAGAGTAACAGAAAGTAACACAGACTAACACAGAGTAACACAGGGTAACACAGAGTAACACAGAGTAACACAGGGTAACACAGAGTAACACAGAGTAACAGAAAGTAACACAGAGTAACACAGGGTAACACAGAGTAACAGAAAGTAACACAGACTAACACAGGGTAACACAGGGTAACACAGGGTAACAGAAAGTAACACAAGGTAACACAGACTAACACAGAGTAACACAGAGTAACAGAAAGTAACACAGACTAACACAGAGTAACACAGAGTAACACAGGGTAACACAGAGTAACAGAAAGTAACACAGGGTAACACAGAGTAACACAGAGTAACAGAAAGTAACACAGACTAACACAGAGTAACACAGGGTAACAGAAAGTAACACAGACTAACACAGAGTAACACAGGGTAACAGAAAGTAACACAGACTAACACAGAGTAACACAGGGTAACAGAAAGTAACACAGACTAACACAGAGTAACACAGGGTAACAGAAAGTAACGCAGACTAACACAGAGTAACACAGGGTAACACAGAGTAACAGAAAGTAACACAGACTAACACAGAGTAACACAGGGTAACACAGAGTAACACAGAGTAATGCAGGGTAACACAGGGCAACCGTAGTAACACAGAGTAACACAGAGTAACAGAAAGTAACACAGACTAACACAGAGTAACACAGGGTAACACAGGGTAACACAGGGTAACAGAAAGTAACACAAGGTAACACAGAGTAACACAGACTAACACAGAGTAACACAGAGTAACAGAAAGTAACACAGACTAACACAGAGTAACACAGGGTAACACAGAGTAACACAGAGTAACACAGGGTAACACAGAGTAACACAGAGTAACAGAAAGTAACACAGAGTAACACAGGGTAACACAGAGTAACAGAAAGTAACACAGACTAACACAGGGTAACACAGGGTAACAGAAAGTAACACAAGGTAACACAGACTAACACAGAGTAACACAGAGCAACGCAGGGTAACACAGGGTAACACAGGGTAACAGAAAGTAACACAAGGTAACACAGAGTAACACAGGGTAACAGAAAGTAACACAGACTAACACAGAGTAACACAGGGTAACACAGAGTAACAGAAAGTAACACAGACTAACACAGAGTAACACAGGGTAACACAGGGTAACACAAGGTAACACAGAGTAACGCAGGGTAACGCAGGGTAACCGTAGTAACACAGAGTAACAGAAAGTAACACAGAGTAACACAGACTAACACAGAGTAACACAGAGTAACAGAAAGTAACACAGACTAACACAGAGTAACACAGGGTAACACAGCGTAACACATGGTAACACAGAATAACACAGAGTAACACAGGGTAACACAGAGTAACACAGAGTAACAGAAAGTAACACAGACTAACACAGAGTAACACAGAGTAACACAGGGTAACACAGAGTAACAGAAAGTAACACAGGGTAACACAGAGTAACACAGAGTAACAGAAAGTAACACAGACTAACACAGAGTAACACAGGGTAACAGAAAGTAACACAGACTAACACAGAGTAACACAGGGTAACAGAAAGTAACACAGACTAACACAGAGTAACACAGGGTAACAGAAAGTAACACAGACTAACACAGAGTAACACAGGGTAACAGAAAGTAACACAGACTAACACAGAGTAACACAGGGTAACACAGAGTAACAGAAAGTAACACAGACTAACACAGAGTAACACAGGGTAACACAGAGTAACACAGAGTAATGCAGGGTAACACAGGGCAACCGTAGTAACACAGAGTAACACAGAGTAACAGAAAGTAACACAGACTAACACAGAGTAACACAGGGTAACACAGGGTAACACAGGGTAACAGAAAGTAACACAAGGTAACACAGAGTAACACAGACTAACACAGAGTAACACAGAGTAACAGAAAGTAACACAGACTAACACAGAGTAACACAGGGTAACACAGAGTAACACAGAGTAACACAGGGTAACACAGAGTAACACAGAGTAACAGAAAGTAACACAGACTAACACAGAGTAACACAGGGTAACACAGAGTAACACAGAGTAACACAGGGTAACACAGAGTAACACAGAGTAACAGAAAGTAACACAGAGTAACACAGGGTAACACAGAGTAACAGAAAGTAACACAGACTAACACAGGGTAACACAGGGTAACACAGGGTAACAGAAAGTAACACAAGGTAACACAGACTAACACAGAGTAACACAGAGCAACGCAGGGTAACACAGGGTAACACAGGGTAACAGAAAGTAACACAAGGTAACACAGACTAACACAGAGTAACACAGAGCAACGCAGGGTAACACAGGGTAACCGTAGTAACACAGAGTAACACAGACTAACACAGGGTAACACAGAGTAACACAGGGTAACACAAAGTAACACAGGGTAACACAGACTAACACAGGGTAACACAGAGTAACACAGGGTAACACAGGGAAACACAGAGTAACACAGGGTAACACAGAGTAACACAGGGTAACACAGGGTAACGGAGTAACACAGGGTAACACTTGGGGTAACTTCTAGAGTAACTACAGAGTAATTTACAGATTCAAATATGGATGAAATACTCAGTAACTTAAGGAGTAACTCAGAGTAATGTAGGCTGTAATGTATGAAGTAACAAATGGAGTAACATATAGTGACATAAGGGGTGAGGTATGTAATCACTCGGTGACAAATGCAATAACATACAGAGTAAGCTAGGGAGTAATGTAAGAAGTTACACAGAGTAATGTCTGTTTACAGATTCTACCTAGAAATGTAGAGTCTTTCTGGGACAGGAAGTGTTCTGGTTTAAGTTTGAACTACGCTTGTAGTCTGTGTGGAGAGCAGAAGCAGGCGAAACATAAACCACCGTAATGATGTCCCGGCTCCATCAGCGTGATCAAACAACGATTTAGCTTCTTATTAATCTCTATAAACAGACATTTGCATGCTAACAGCTAACAATCTGTTCTAGAGCTAAAATTTAAATTGAGTTGAATTCCCTGACGCTGCACGAAAGCCGTTCAGCGTTCAGGTTTCCCAACTTCCTCTAATGCATCATAAATGAGGCTCCGCCCTCCGTCTCATGTTAAAGTAGTTTTCTTCTCCTCTTGAGGACAGACCTGACAAAGCTTCATGTTGACTTGTTCCTAATCTGCATCATGATGTTTTTCTTTCAGCAAACTGAAGAGCTGTTCATTGTTTGTTTTTCTGTAACGATGCAGCACGTGGAAAAGTTCTTTATCGCTATCCGCCGGCTACGTGCCCCGGTGTGTTCACAGGTGTGCCCAGGACAGGTGTCTGAGATTGCGCACAGAGTAATGTATGGAGTAACACCCTGAGTAACGCATGGAGCTTCGTAAGTGGTAACATACAGAGTAACATGGATGTAGTACAAGGTGAATATGGACAGGTAGTTGCAGAAGGATGGAGGGAGTGGATGGGTCTATGTGAGGAAATGTTTTTGATTAAATGATAAAAACGTTGATGTGAGAGAAATAACTTACGGAGTAACATACAGAACAAACTCAAAGAGTGCAGTGATCGCTAAAAGTGTAAGTGTTGTGACAACATGATTGTAACACTGAACACAGCAGCGGATGGACAGAACCTGTGGACCTCAGAATGAAGAGATTCCTCAGTCATCAGTGTTTAAAGAAACCGTGAGAGAAGAACTGGGGCTACATGTTAAAGAAGAAGAGGGGGCAGCAGAGACGCAGAGGGACTTTAAATCTGTCTCTTCACTGACAGCTACAGTTCAACGTTACTTTTTGTCTGGAATTCCCCTTTAAGCTCCTCCGAGGCTGTCTGTGCGCTGTGTTTCTGCAGCGGGATCAATGGAGGATGAATGGAGGATGAATGGAGGATGAATGGAGGGAGGGGACGACATGTACAGAAACAGATCTCACATTTCAAAGACACAAAAACACAAAGCAGCAGGGAAACATCTGAAACACATGAAACACAGCGGCCAGGTCAGAGAGACCACGTGGACTGTTTATGTTTTACAGCATGTCAGCCTTTACGGGACTAGCTAGGCTACCAGTTTCCCCCTGCTTCCAGTGTTTGTGCTAAGCTAGGCTAAATGACTCCTTGCCCTACCTTTGGACACACAGAGAATAAGTGGTATCCATCTGACCACGATGACAGAATGTTTCATTAATCCTGAAAATCCTGGAGAAATGAAGGTTTCTGACGTGTGTGTTGACATTTCCTATTTGACACCTTCGTCCTCGTACCTGTGCAGGGTCTCCAGCTCTGGCTGTGGACTCTGACACTGAGCAGCATCCATGTCAGCAGCAGGAAGTGACACACCAACATCACGCCTGTCAGGAGCCAGCGACGTGGGTTCGATCCCGCCTCACGGGTCTGCTTCTTGACCTGCGTCGCTCACCGTCATTTTCCGGCTTAAAGACGACCTGTGCCGGGACACCATCCAACCAGACTCTGATACGACCACCTGAGCAACGACCACCTGAAGAAAAACAAATGTAACGGGATCATTAAGGCTGAACAAAGTGTGTTGAGCATCAAACAGTGATAGAAGAAGAGAATCAGCGCTCCTCTTCTGCTCTGAATCATTCACATTTACAGGCAGATTAGGTCGAGTTGTGAGACTGAGAAAGCTAATCTAGTTAGCTGACAGTTAGCTTCTGGACTAAGTTAGCAATGAGTTAGTTACTGCATAGAGTTAGCTTGTAGGTCTCGTTAAATTTAATTAGCTTTAAGGTCCAGTTCACTCAGAGATAGCTTTTAGCTCATGACTGGTGGCTCCAGTTTACCAAATCTGGCTAACTGTAGGACTAGCCTGTTAGCTAATAAGTGCAGTGTGTGAATCAGCAGAGCCGTTTAAAAGGTGGACTTTAAGAAGGACCTTTAACATGAGCCTTAATTCTAACATTCTAACATTCTAACAAGAGATGGAAGATGATGGAGCTAAAGGATTCATCTTTCAATATATGAGCATCTTCTTAAAACATCACTTCATCTGAACATTGATTGGTCTGTTAGTGCAATAAAGCTCACAGCAACACAGATGATTTACTCCAACAGGCTCCAACAGCACAAACACGGCCCAGAGGTTACGTTCAGTGACTGAGTTAGCTGAGGGGACACCTAGCAGACAGCTAGCAGCTCCCACCTGTCACTCAAAGAGGCCACGCCCCTAATGCTGCATCACTTTAAGCCTTAATATAATGTAAACAGGTGAGCTGTATAAAGATTCTCCCCGTACAGTTGTCATGAAGAGAGAAATGAGCTATAGAGACCCAAACTGTTTTTTGTACCAGGCTGTAAACATGTTTATTTCTGCTGTAAAGTTTAACATGGGGCTCTATGGGGACTGACTCACTGCTGGAGACAGCCTCGAGTGGACACCAGAGGAACTGCAGGGTTTGCCTCTTGAGCTTCATTTTACAGACCTGAATGTTGCTGTTCACCAAAGACATGCAGATACGGAGAACGTGTTTTATAACCCTGAGTTGTGTCTGCAGGTGTTTCTCTCAGGCTCCAAACAACCAAGACACCCTTTACAAGGTGGCAGTGAGTCAGTGATAATATAACATGATGTATAACTGTCTGAAAGGAGCTTTAAGGACTTCTATCTGAATACATTAAGTACATTCTGTGAACCCTAACCCCTGTCCTGTTAGTTAAGTGAGTCCTGCTTCCACCACTGAAGGTAGAGTCGTCTGTTCAGTGCCTGAGAGTCAAAGCTCAGGGCGTCAGCGTCAGCGTCACTTTTTCAATGAGTGTTAGAAAATTCTTTACACACAGCAAAGATTAAAACAAAGATCAGTGACAGAAACAAGAGACAGAGAGCAGCAAACACATGAAACACAGAATGTGCAGAAAGATACTGAAAAGACCTCCTCGGGCCAGTCTGCAGGTTCGTGTCTGCAGGCTCGTGTCTGCAGGCTCGTGTCTGCAGGTTCGTGTCTGCAGGTTCGTGTCTGCAGGTTCGTGTCTGCAGGCTCGTGTCTGCAGGCTCGTGTCTGCAGGCTCGTGTCTGCAGGTTCGTGTCTGCAGGCTCGTGTCTGCAGGCTCGTGTCTGCAGGTTCGTGTCTGCAGGTTCATGTCTGAGGCCTTCAGCTGTCCCTTCAGCTTGACAGGACAGTGAATTTAATGTTACCTTAAAGGTAACCAGTAAAACTTTCAGCTCATCCTGAGACAAACAGGAGACAGAAGGATGTTGAAGCAGGAGTCAGATGTTTAGATGTTTAGATCAGAGGGAGACAACGACCTTAGAAAGTACACGTCGTATTTGACAGATGATAAAAAGTTTCCTCACAATTTAACTAAAGACTTTTATATTTCTCACAATTGAAAGTCGAGCGGAAACAGGCTGACAGATACACGGAGCATTAGTGACGTCGAGGATCTTTGACGTCTGCAGCTCACATCTCTAACTAAAAGTTTTCAGTGAAACCAACAAAATGACTTTTACAACACAAAGTGAAGTGAAAACATTCACTGAGTTTTTAGTAAGACATGAAAAATCAAACCTGGTTCGGAGGTCAAAGGTTAACGCAGACGGCTGTGTGTGGATCCTGGATCAGCCCGTGGTACAGATCTCCTCGTCCTTCAGTTCGTAGCGTCTCTCTGTCGTCTGACTGGAAATGATCCAGAGACGTTCTGAAGGTCTTCAAACCGCTGAAGGAGAAAACTGCTCACAGGTGTCCTCCGCGTCTCGTGTCTTCTCGGACATTAATTTCTCTTCCAAACGATGCAGTAAAAATCCAAATGATAAAAATCCTCCAACACGTTTTATTTTCTGCTTTTAAGATCAAAATAAAAAGACGTCTTTTCTTTGCACAGCGTAGATGTTCAACCTTTGACCTGAGAAGCATCCAGAAGGACAAACCTGAATATGTTCTAATCTGAACCTCACAAAGAGCGTTTTAAATCTGAGGAGCGCGTCGGTCGCCCGTCTCTCTTTAAATCAGACGTCTGAAAGACGTCAGCCTCTCGTCCACTTCTCCTCTTTCACACTTTTTAATAATCTTTTCTTTAAAAATGTTCCATAAAATGTGATTCAAAGCTTCAGTGAACCTCCCACACTGACACACAGCTGCTGACTGGATGATGTTCAGGCTCAGGTGAGACTCACTGAGGAGAGAGAGAGTTTACCTGCAGGTGAGACCGGCTCGCTTGCCCGACATTTAAATATAAAAGACTGGGAGGAGCTGGAGAGAGAGAGAGAGAGAGAGAGAGAGAGAGAGAGAGAGAGAGCTTTGATCCACCTGAAGACAAACAGAGCAGAGCTACAGGTAAGACACGACCTGTGTCTGTGATGAAACATGAAGATGTTCTGATCAGTGAGCGAGCAGAGCGTTAATCATTCACGTTTAACTTGTGATCTCGTTTAAACGGCCCAGTAAGAGTTTCACTGATGGTAACTATTAAAACATGTAATCAGCTGTTACATACAGAACAGTGTGATTATATGAGGACATTCATCTTCCCCAGAGGATCCTCTACAGACTAGTTGGATGCTATGACATGTCCTCTAGCGCCATCATCAGGTCAACATGTTGATCTCTTAATGACATCGTTTTAACGACCAAATATCCCTGAGGGTCAGGAGGTGAAGACGTTCCCATCAGCCTCAGCCGGACTCTGTCGTTACTGTGGACGAGCCTCTGTTAGCAGGCTGATGTTAGCATTTAGCCTGCAGGATTGAGGATGCAGGCTTCAGCGAGCGCTTCACAGTTTTTTGTTTGACACATTCTTTGGCCTTTGCTGCGTTACTGAGCGAGAGGACAGAAGAGAGGGTGGGTCTGACACGCAGCACAGCCCGAGGGTGGAAGACGCATCGAGGACTAAGCATCTGTACGGGATGGGACACGGTTTAACCACTGAGCTGAACCGGCGACCCGGTGGACACAGTTCGGTTCAGGTCAGGTAAAGATCCTGCTTGGGGCTAAAATAATAACCTACAGAGCATCTTCACTGATAACAGACCCCCCACCTGAGGGGATTATGCATGCTGCTCGATGATCTAAATGTATTCAGTTGTTCATATGTGCCAGTGTAACGTTGTGATGCTCAGAGTGAGCTAACTGATATACAGGTAACACGTGTAAATCTAAGAGTTAATATTTCCCTGTGAGATTCAGCAGAAGAGAAATCAGCTCAGCGTGGAAACACTTCAGGAAGGAAGAAAAACCTTTGAACGTACGGATCTGAGTATTCTGAGCACAGAGACGACAGAGAAGTCATCAGGTGTTTATTTGGAGTAAATCACACAAAGCGAGAGCCTCACTTCATGACCAGGCTGCAGGCAGAGCCGGTGACACGGCCCACTCCTCCTCATGCTGTGTCAGGGAGTTATGAAGTGAGACATCAGGTGTAAACGTTTTACTCTGCCTGGTTCGAGTCAGACAAACTTCCTGATCTGAAGTGCGAGCGCAGCGAGATGAAACAGCAGAAGAAGAAGATGAAGAGCGAGATAAAGAGGAGGAGAAGCGACTGATCTCTGCTCTCTCTCTCCCTCAGGTGTGTGATGATCAGTACAGAGGAATTCCCCAGGTGAACCGGAGCTCCACCTCCTACCTGTGTGACCCGCCTTCCTCCTCGCATGCTGACACACACCTGAGACCCAACACATAAACACACACACTTAACAGGTGAGTTTGTGGCTCACCTGTTACGCATCAAAAACACGATTTAGAACGAGCCAGGCTAGCAGTCTCCCCCTATTTCCAGTCTTTATGCTAAGCTAGGCTAATTACTCCCTGATTCCCGCTCTGTATATATATATATATATATATTGACCGAATAACACATCACGTAGGAGATGATCAGATCTGTCGTGTTTGTGACTTTAAATGTTCGTACGAACTTTATGACTCCAAAACGTTCTGCATGTTTGTGAATGTAAGCCGTCAGCAGCAGCAGGTTTGGGAGGTTGGTGGGTTGATGTTTACTCAGACATGAAAAGTTGGCTCAGGTGTAATGTGAAGGTTGGGATCCAGATAAACCCTGAATAATCCAGGTTTAAACCTGAACCTGGATCCAGTCCAGCAGGCAGAGACACGAAGGAACCCAAAGCCAGGAGAGCCGTTTCACCTCAGCAGGAAGTGCTTTGTTCCTGAGGCTGACAAACTGATTATTCATCAATTATAATGATCTGAGTTCTTATCGACCCGTCAACCTGTGAGTCCTGATGAACACTGAACAATCATATTCCTTTATTTGAACTTGCTGTAATCATCTTTGTCTAAAATGGTCTTTAAATTCAGTTTTTCAAAGTGCATTTTGAACATTTTGAATCCCTGTTTCAAACTTTGGTGAAGCAGATTTTAATGCTGCTTCAATAAGACGGAGATTAAATGTCTTTGGGTCAGTTCATGAAGCGCTAACAGATGTATGAGAGGAGGGTGTGGCACACATTTACACACATTTACTCTGTAGAGGATTTATGAGTGAAACTGAACCTGACTTTGAACTCTGTTTGAGTTCATCTGAATCTATCAATCTATCTATCTATCTATCTATCTATCTATCAAAGCTTACAGCTTACAAACCAGCTAGCTTGTTAGCTTGGAGAGCTTCCTTTTTTTACTCTCTTCAGTAACTGTTTCACAAATGAAATGATTCTGAGACTGTTAGCTCTTAATAAGTGATGTATACTTCATGTCTAACCAAGCTAACAGATTTTATTAGTCTGGAAGTTAAATTTTCCCTTTTTTTCAAATTAAATGATGAACAATCCTGAGAACTAACTGTCAGCTTCTTCTCAGATGAGATATTGTGCTTTAGCAACCAAGCGTTCAGCTAACATATTAGCTACCTTGTTAGCCAGGAGAGCCAGGCTAATCTTTCTCTGATTAAATAGTAAAAAAAATCCTGAGAACTAACTGTTAGCTTCTGATTTACCATAAAATCTTTGTGTACAGTTAGCAGCCATCTGTTCAGCTGATAAATAAACTAGCATGTTAGCTTGAGGAGTTAACATCTTCCCTCTTTAGTGACTCTTTACAGAACTGAATAATGAACAATCCTGATGTCAGCTTTTCAGACTTAGTTACAGTTAAGGTCTGAGTTAGCAGCTAACCAATTAGCTAGCTTTTTTAACTTGGAGCGCTTAATATTCTAAGTCTTCAGTAAACTGTGGAGCCACATTGAGCTAAGCTAACTTTAACTAAATCTGTGGGGTAAAGAGAAAATAGACAGGAGCATGTTAGCGGTCAGCTTGTGTCTGTCAAAGACTAAGGGATGAATTGTGACACTTTTAGACATAGCATCAGAGATTTGAGTTATGATGAGCTATGTGGCTTATGACCACGCACCATTAGGTAGGATGTACATTACCGATCTTTTACCCACTAGTTATAACCGCGCCCTGTGAGGAAGGTGGTGGAGAGCCATGAAGCTAAACTGAACACTGAAGCTTGTTCTGTAGATCAGCGACGCTGCGATAAGAGCTGAAAACATCCAGAGGACAGTGTGAACAGAGGAACCTCAGCATGTGAGGCTGAGAGCAGATAACATCTCTCTAAGTGTTTCTGAGGAGAAGTCGTCCAAACAGCCGCTTCCTTTTACAGCGGACAGGTGAGTGATCTGTGATAACACCTGAGAAGGAAACCATAACAACAGTGTAACACACATAAAGTCTAACTGAAGGCCCTGATTCTCGCGCCCGAATCCGGCACAGCTGGCTGTTAGAGCTCCAGAACCCAGACTGACTCTGGGTCCCACACTGAACCAAACGGTCCGTGCACTGCTGCCTGGAAATATGTGAAGAGGTGTAGCAGGTATGAGCAGACTGATGAATTTTGACATGTAGCTTACTAGCATATCTTAGCATAACTTTCCCCTATTACTGAATCACTGTCATACCAGGCAGACCCGTCGTTATCTAATGGGGATGTTGTGATTATTGAGAAAGACATTTAAATAGTTTTCACTTGCAGAAGTAGTTAACGATCTTCCCCATGCTTCTATTCTTTGTGCTAAGCTAGGCTAAGCACTTCCTGGACCTGTCTCTGCAGCCTTGACAGCATTAATATTGTCTAAAATTAACACTGAATATAGCTAATGTTAGCATAAAGTCCCCTGACTGTTGATAATAGTTTTTATGATTATTGTGGCTGAAAAAGATGAGCGTATTTTTGGGCTCTTCATTCTTATGATTGAGAGAGGCTAACAGTTTCCCTCTGTTTCCAGTCTTTGTGCTAAGCTAGGCGAAATAACTCCTGGACCTTTCTCGGTACTTGACACTAAAAGAAGATTCTGAAACATCTGGAGAAGACTGAGAAAAAGACATTTCACCTTAAAGTTACTTCAGAGTTACTTCAAGTCTTTCTGCTACGCCTGATGCTGTAACACAGCAGCTAATGTCTTAACCACACACACACACACACACACACCGAGCAGGTAATGACGGTGTCTGTAAACACACAGCTTTAGCAGCACTAATGGCCTGTCTGTGCACACACACTCTGACAGTAACTGATGCTGGTGTGTCTTTGATGCTGAGCGTGATTGTCAGGCAGGTCGAGACAGGAAGCTGCTGAGATCACACACGTCACCTGACTCAGGTACGCCCGTCTTTTTTTTTTCATCATATTTCTACACAGAGGTCCCCCCCCCCCCCCCCACTGTAAACTACTACTATAAGTTGAACTACATTACCCATGAGCCTCAGCTGATGTCACTGAATTCAACAACACTAATACTGCAGTACTTTTACTGTGATACTTTAATACATGTAGAGAGAATACTGCAGTACTTTTACTGTGATACTTTAACTACATGTAGAGAGAATACTGCAGTACTTTTACTGTGATACTTTAACACATGGAGAGAGAATACTGCAGTACTTTTACTGTGATACTTTAACTACATGAAGAGAGAATACTGCAGTACTTTTACTGTGATACTTTAATACATGGAGAGAGAATACTGCAGTACTTTTACTGTGATACTTTAATACATGGAGAGAGAATACTGCAGTACTTTTACTGTGATACTTTAACTACATGAGGAGAGAATACTGCAGTACTTTTACTGTGATACTTTAACTACATGAAGAGAGAATACTGCAGTACTTTTACTGTGATACTTTAACTACATGAAGAGAGAATACTGCAGTACTTTTACTGTGATACTTTAACTACATGAAGAGAGAATACTGCAGTACTTTTACTGTGATACTTTAATACATGTAGAGAGAATACTGCAGTACTTTTACTTGTAATTAGGTATTTTTAGGTCGTATTGGTACTTTTAGGTCAGTAAACAGAAACACAGAGACGTCTGTTATTCTTCCCTCAGTTTATTTGAAGTATTTTCAAATGAAAGACAAATTAAAACAAACTTCTCTCCGCCATCAGAACCTCCAGCCTCATTTTAAAATACGAAACTAAAAGCAGCCGGAGCTCCACTGAGCGCGCTCAGCTCCTGACGAAGCCGAACATCGACGTCCTTTGGGGAAGAGATAAAGTGCATAAAGTCCAACTGAGAGAAGCCGGGCAGCTTCTGCTCCACCTGACGGAGAATCTGAGCAACAAGTGATCCTGGAAACGTCACACAGAAGAAAACTGGCTGAGCTTCATCAGACCGACAGCAGCACAAACTCTGATTTTAATATCTACTTATCTGGAATATTTTCAGGTCGTTTTTGAGTTTATGAAACAAAACGTACATAATTCATGTTTAAATCAGCTGTTTGAGAGAACTTGGATGTCTTTATTTGAAGGACAATAAAGTTACATGTTTGTGAATCTTAAAGTGGAAACAGCTAAGCAGACAGCTGACTGCAGCTAGACACTCACACCTGATGATTCATGCTAATGCTAGTTGACTGTGAGGCAGTGTAAAAGGCTCACTCTGCTGAGGTTTAGTTTGACCGCCTGGGTCTGTCAACAAGACTGTCACTGTTTCTGTCCTCAGGACTGCAGAGATGCTTCTGTTTAATCTGCTGCTGCTCATCTGATTTTATTCTTTATGGGATCATTTATTTAATGTTATTAATCATTTTAGATGCGTTGAATATTTTAAACTGTTTATATTAACTAATAAAAGCAAAGCAGGCGTCTGATTGGCTGACTCAGCGACCTGCAGGATGAAGCTGCTGCTGTCGGTGTGAAACAGGTGAAGATGATGATAAAGGTGATGATGTAACTGTGATGATGATGATGATGTCACTGTGAGGATGATCACATGATCTCAGGTTTCTTCTTCTGTGGACGTCTCATAAATGTGAAGTTTTGTAACATCGGGTTGTGTTCTGATCCTCCGGTCGTCCATCAGTTTATTATCAGTCCGTCTCAGCAGCACTCGGTGTGTGTGTGCGCGTGTCTGTGTATGTCTGTGTGTCTTTGATTGGTTTCCATGGTGACGAGAAAGATGCTCACAGCTCCCTTCAGCCTCCAGGCGTCCGTCCATGTTTGTTCTCTGAGTGAAAAGGTGGTGAGGAGTAAAGAGGAGTGATTCTGTAACTAACACACACACACAGAGTGCCGGGCTCGTCGCAGCCTGATGACATCATCTCTAAAGGCCCAGAGACTTCCTGACAATCTTCTGGGCCAGTTTGTAAAACTGCTCTCTGTCCTCACGCCACATCTTAGACGCGTCCACGTTCGCCCCACTTTCATCATTCGGCTCTGAGAGGGACAAGGAAAGGACACAAGGGAAGAGACAAGGAAACAGTAGAGGAAACAACAGGACAGGAAACAAGAAAGTAAATAAGAGAGCAAACACCGGAGGAAAGAGGAGGAGACAAGATAGGAAGGAAGCAAAGGGATAAAAAGGAGAGGAGACGAGATAAGAAGGCAGAAAACAAAAGAGTATACAGGAAATAAGTAAGGAAAAGAGGAAATGAGGGAAGAAGAGAAGAATTCAAAGACAGAATACAGGAGAGGAAACAAGGAAACAATAGAGAAAACAAGATAGGAAACAAGAAGAGATGAGAAAGGAAACAAGGGAGGAAAAGAGGTAAGAAGGAAGTAAACAAGGAAACAAAGGGGAAAGGAGGGAGAAAGAAAGGGATTACAAGAGGAAAAGAGAGGAAATAAGGAAACAAGAGAGGAAGAGAATACCAGAGAGGACACGAGACACCAAAAGAGGAAACACAAGGAAAGAGGAAACAAGCAGGGGAGGACAAATGGGGAAGGGGAGGAAACAACAAAAGGAAACGAAACAGGAGAGGAAACAAAAAAGGAAACAAGAGGGGAAACAAGAGAGGAGGAGGAGAGGAAACAAGGAGACAAAAAGAAGGAGTTTTGGATGAAGCATCGTAAAAAAAAAAGAGTCTGGATTAACATCAACAACATGTACTTAATGATGTCATGAACGATGTCATGAATGATGTCATGTATGAGTGTGTTACCTGCTAACATGCTGACCACAGACAGCAGGATCTTCTCCACACTCTGGACCGGACTCCACCTCTCTGCACTGCTCTCGTAACCCATCGGGTCATCACCCGGAGCGTGCAGGATGGAGATACACACCCGCCCGTCAGGGTAGACTGAGGGGGGGAGACAAGGAGGGAGGAGAGGAAGGAGAACTTGTGAGACCCCTACACAATCTTGAATCAGTCACTTAGACAAACAGACCCTGCAGGAGGTTCCAGTACAGATCAGGTTTAATGTGAGGACTTTTATTTTGAAAGTCGAGACACTTTTTATTTAATGTGGAGAGACACCTGTGTGTGTGCGTGTGCGTGCGTGCGTGCGTGCGTTCAGAGCTTATCAGTGGTTCAGGTTCAGCCTGACTTCAAACACATGGCGCTGTGTTATCAGGGTGTTCTAAGTGTTTCCTGTTGACTTCCTGTCATGTTTCAACTGCAGGAATCGAACCATAAACCTGCTGTCACTGCTGCAGTGATTGATGGTAATCTATGTAACAACTGGTGAAAAGATTTGTAGGTTAAGTGCTGAAGCAGGGCTCCTCAGGTAACAGTGGAGGTGAAATCGGACTATAAGGAGTAGTTTAAAGGGACAGTACGAAACATGTCAACATGTCTGAAACTACGACTGCCATGTTCTGTGAGATGTGTGATCATATTCAAGGTTACTTTCAGGAAGGTGAAGAAGGAAGTCAGCCAACTGTTTAGGCTAGCTAGCAATAATCGTTTAACATGGAAGACAACAACTCCCATGATCCAACAGTGCTTCACACCTACGTCTCTGTTACTGATTTGATTGGGAGAGCAGTAATTACATACTGTGTGTTTAGAGAGGCGAGGTGAGGTCACCATCGAGTGTACATAACTTTCATACCGGCAGACTCCAAAAACAAAGCCTCAATGTTTCCCTGTCTGACTGTCCAGCGTGTGTGTGTGTGTGTGTGTGTGTGTGTGTGTGTGAAGTCTCCTGCAGACAGACAGTCTTGTCTTTTCTTCTTCATGTGTTTTATCTTCTTCTGCTGTTTGTTGATGGAGGATCAGATGGTACAGTTACAGCAGGAAGTTCAGCTCAGGGCCATGCTGGTGTGTGTGTGTGTGTGTGTGTGTGTGTGTGTGTGTGTGTGTGTCGATGATGATGATGATGATGATGATGATGAGGGGTCGGCAGAGAGCATCCCGTCCTCTAATCAGTACGGAGCGTGCTCAGACCGACTCCCTGCTGTGACATCATGGCTCAGTCCACTAATCAGCTCTAATGACAGCATGCTAACGGCATGCTAACAGCATGCTAACGGCAGCAAAGCTGTGTGACATGTTCTGACTGGTCCAATAAGGCTTTTAAGTCAAACTCAGAGTCTCAGCAGGTCTCTCTGAACGGGCACATGACGGAGTGTTTTCAGAGGTAGGTTTAAAAAGAAGGATGTGTGTGCGTGTGTGCGTGTGTGTGGGGTGAGGAGTGTGTGGACTCACTGTTGGGGTGAAACATGTCACAGGTGAACCTCATCTTAGGAGGACTGAGAGGATAATCAGAGGGGAAGCTGAGGACAGCAGGAAACACTCCTCCTTCAAAACAAGTGTCCTGAGGGCCCCTGAAACACACACACACACACATACAGCTTAGTTCATGTGCACCAACATGCTAACATGCTAACAGAGCGCAGTACAAAAGTCCATCTGAAAATCTGTAAAAAACAACAACACAGGAATCAAAATGAGACCCTGTTATTAATCAGAAGGTCAAAAAGTCTGACATTCAGAGAACTCGAAGCCTTTACACCCCCACCACCTCCCCACAGGGCCTCCACCTCCCCACGGGACCTCCAGCTCCCCGACAGGACCACCACCTCCCTACTGAGACTCAAGCTGCTGAAACAGTTAATGCTGGATCACAGCTTGTTGTGTATGAGGCTGTGTAGCTGCAGAGCGGTCAGGGTGCCCACGCCCCCGTCCACCACTGAAAGCTCCTACAACGAGCACGTGAGCATCAGAACTGGACCACGGAGCGATGGAAGAAGGCGGCCTGGTCTGATGAATCACGTCATGTCACATCATGTGGATGGTCAGGTGCGTGTGCGTCTCTTACCTGGGGAAGACATGGCACCAGGATGCACTATGGGAAGAAGGCGAACGGGCGGAGGCAGTGTGATGCTTTGGGCGATGTTCTGCTGGGAAACCTTGGGTCCTGCCATTCATGTAGATGTTACTTTGACACGTAGCACCTCCTAAACACTGTTGCAGACCAAGTCCACCCCTTCATGGAGACAGTATTCCCTGATGACCTCTCTCAGCAGGATGATGCGCCCTGCCACACTGCAGACATGCTTCAGGAATGGTTTAAGGAACGACGAGTTCAAGGTGTTGACTCGGCCTCCAGATTCCCCAGATCTCAACCCAACGGAGCGTCTGTGGGATGTGCTGGACAAACAAGTCCGATCCATGGAGGCCCCACCTCGCAGCTTACAGGTCTGAAAGGATCTGCTGCTCACGTCTTGGTGCCAGATACCTCAGCACACCTTCACAGGTCTGCTGGAGTCCATGCCTCGACGGGTCAGGGCTGTTATGGTGGTAAAAGGGAGCTACACGATATTGGGCAGGTGGTCATAATGTTCTGGCTGATCGGTGCATGAAAAGCAACACAGAAGCTGTTCTGGAGGCTCACGGTGGAACCACTGGTGCTGCATCGTGTGATGACAGCTGCAGGCATCCAGGCGTTTGATGTAGTTAGCTTTGGAGGGTCAGAGTGTATTTTTACCAGGATGGCGTGCTGAGAGTCTGTGTGGAGATTATCAGAGTTCACATGTTTGAATATCAGCACACAGTCCGTCTCCCATTTCCTCTGATCTGATCATCTACAGTTTATCTGCAGGTTATTTCTGACTCCTCTGCTTCATCCTCACCTACATTATTCTGACCACACTCATGCCTCGCCACACGAAGACTCTCTGATTGGCTATCTGCACAGCCAATCAGCAGAGGATCTAAGCACATCTGAGGAAGCTGTGTTATCGATTTACTAATATAGAACACAGAGTCTGTCTGACAGCAGATAACCATCTGACTGATCCAAAAGCTCACATATATCAAGGGCTAAATAAAGAGCATCAGAGCAGCACTGCAGCGTCTGACAGAATGAGTATTGTCTGAGGTAATTATGGGATGTGTTGGTGATGTCACTGTGAGCAGGAATGCAGACAGGTAAAGTGTGAAGGAGCTGCAGGTTAAATTGGAGGGCAGACTGAAGCTGCTGGCACGCTAACAAAGACACAACAACAACAGGAGGCTCCATTACAGCTAATGATGATGCTGCCTTCGCTGACATCATGTACACTGCAGCTTCTGCCACTGCCGAGCACCTGGGAATGTCTGAAGGTTACATGGCGGGGTATTAAGGTATGTAGGGTTCCTGTAGGGGAATGAAGCAGTCCTTTGAGGTTGAGGTGTTCCCTGTGGAGGTTCTAGTTGTCACTGTGATGGTTCCTGAGAAAGTGTTAAGTGTCCTCTGGGTGGTTCGAACGTTCCTTTAGAAAACACTAGGGTCCCATTAAGAAGTTCTCAGGGTCCTGTAGAGGTTCTAACAGTCCTTCAGGAAGTCACAGTGTTCATCTGAGGTCATTGTTGTGGTGTAAGTGGTCAAAGAAGAAGTTTGTAGCGGACCTTAAAGCTAGAATAAGTAGGATTCTCCTAGAAAAATAAAATATAGACTTTTACAAATATAATATAACTCATCACTTCTGGGCCTCTGTACATGTGTGTGTGTGAGTGTGTGTGCAGACCCTTGTGAGACCCTTCCCTCTGCATCTGTTCTGTTTTGCTTTGCACGGGACGTTTTCAGGAGGGGCGCTGTCGTGGTTCCCTGAGCCAATCACAGCGTACAGGTGAGTGTGGGAGTGGTTCCAATTAGCAGCTGGGCCCCATTCAGAGCGGCGGACATGATGAAAAGCGATGCAGAGTTGGCCTTCTTTCTGTTGGACAGGTAGATGCCTCAAAACCTGGTAGGACAAGCTAACTGGCGGTTAGCATGCTAGCGCAAAGGTAACCGTGATGCTGTAGGTGTTAGCTCGGCGGGGATGGGCGTGTTCTCGCACGAGAGAGTGGGAGTGAGCTTCTGGTGACGAAGAGCCCAGTTTTAATGTTGTTGACAAAGTGGAAGGACAGATTCGACTTATTATACCTTTAAGCTTCTCATCAGGCAACACTGAGGGGGTAATAACCCACGTCATCGAATGAGCTGTGAATTGTTTATTCTATAATAACAGAACGTGTTTGTCTTCAGTTCCTGGAGGACAAAGTGATTCTTCAAACTTCTGATTCTTTTTATTATTTAATCTGAACCGTTTCTAGGAAAGTCCTACTTATTATACCTTTAACAAACTGTAAATAACAATTATTTCAGAAACATTCAGAGCTTTGTTCATCAGTATTTGAACATCTTGTTGAGCTCTTATGTATCAGAGAAGATCAGGCAGGTTTGTGTGGGAGCAGTGACCCCTGCTGGTCACATCCTACATCACACCTGCAGGACACACTGCAGCATCAACACTTTCACACTGAACACCTTTAAACCAGGCTGGACTCCTTTAAATGTTTGCTGCAGGGATTCGACGGAGCTGGAAGCAGTCTCTGAGATGTTCCTCCGTTCGGACTCAGACTGAACCTCCTGTTTCTCCTTGTTCAAAAGGACACACAGTCAGGTGGGCTGTGGTGTTTACACGATGCTCAGGTGGTAGTAAGGGGCTCAAAGTGGGCCAAGAAGATATCACACAAACATGTTCAGCAGCAGCCTGACTGAACCGCTGATTAAAAGCAGGATGTCATGACGCCAAATTCTGACAGACGATCTGTTAAATGAGCCTGTGTCCACTTTAACCTCAGTGTCCTGTTCCTAGCTGACAGGGGGAGGACCTGCCGTGGTTTACTGCACACTGATGTTTGTCAGCAGCAGTTTGTCAATCACTCCAGCCAACAACCCCACCACAATCAAAGTCACGTCAATCTCCTCTCTCTACCTGCCTCTTCAGACACAGGTCAAAGGTCAACATGGGAGCATGTGCTAGCCCAGTGCGAAACCTCGAGCAAACCACGCTCTGCTGTAAAGTTTGTCTTAAGTCTGTGGACACTGAAAGCAGCAACACGACTTGTTTATTCCAACAGAGACAGAGCCGAATGGAAGAAGACACTGAGCTGCATCAGGCAGCAGCATCCTGAAAAGTAGTTCATGTTTGCAACATTCATATCAGCCACTTTATTACAGGAGCACATTGTATGCGGTTCTTTCCACAGTGAGCATGTGAAGATCATGAATGCTTCTGTACTCACATGATGAGAGCCTCCCACTCAAAGAAGTTCTCCTCGTTAGCCGGACCTGCAGAGACAAACAGCGTTACTGTCTGTGCTTCCTGTTTCCTGTCCATCAGGGGTTAAACGATAAAGGGTCAGGTAACAACTACACTGTGGACAGGGTTCATATTTCTTTGCTAGAGAACAGTAGACACTGGTGTCTGTACATAGTGACAGAGACTAAATCTGCACCATAAACAAACTTCATTCAGAGCTTCTGTCTAAACGATCCGACACCACTGGACACATTACATGAGAAAATAATCTGAATATTAAGTGATCAAGAAAAGAATAGTTAGTTACATACGAAACTCCAGGTTTAATGTTAGTCATTATAAGCTCACCTGCAACGATCCCCTCCGGTGGGTTCAGGGTCAGCTCTGAAACACAAACACACACGCGATCAGACTGTGACCTTTGACCTTTCAGTGACTGCTAAATAAACTTCACATGTCTTAATCCATCTGTCCAAAACCCCCTGCTTTGGATTATGACAGTGATAAACCGGAAACCTGAGTGTAGACAATAAGAGCAAAAACTGCAGAGGTAAGAGCTGCTAACAGGGCGCTAGCTTGCTAACAGCAAAATACACACCAAGCTTTAGAACCTTATCAGCATATAAACAAGTATCATCATACTTTCAATGTTATTAAGGTTATATAAACACAAAGTTAGTAAAATAGGACGAGATATTAGTCTTACAGTGAAGCTAATCCCCCTAGCTAACCTGGAAGGCAAGGCTAGCCCCGATATCAACAAGTGCACCAAACCTCATTTGAAAAACTATCAATTTCACAAATTTACACATCACAAGCATCATGACTCTATTATATTATGGTTTCTAGCTACGTGAATAAAATATATTCCGTATTTCGATATACAAAGTCTTTCATTCCACGCAATTAATGAAAAACACAATATATATGTATTATAGGTTTTGGACGACAACGTTTGTTATTGACAAAAAGTGTCAGCGTCATTACCCAGAGCACTGACGAGCTGTACAAACAAAATATATAATGTGTTGTTTTACAGAGATTAATGCTATCTGGTAAATCATATTGATGCCGAACAGCAGGTTCACGTCGTCTTCAACATTCTTTCAGATTTGCGTTGCTTTACACTAACAACACTGCCGAGGATGAAAAACAACTTTAAATTAGCAGCTTCTTTAACGGGGATTCGTCCAAAAGGACGGGGGCTAACTGGACTGCTAGCTTAGCATGTTTGCTAACATTACAAGTTCTCCCATTGGCTGAAGGCCGTGTGACGACATAGCTGGTTCCGTAAACTCACGTTTATACTCCGCCATGAGTCTCTTCAGCGCGGTGCCCGCCATCCCGCTATAACGGAGAGTAAACTCAAAATAAAAACCTGCTCAGAGTTTTCACTAAAACTCCGCAACGACTCTGTCCCCGCAGCTGATCCACTGCGCATGCTCAGATGGGGATTTCCTGTTGTTTCTGTGTCAGCGTCAGCTGATAGCGCCCCCTAGTAATACACAGAAACAACTTTTCCAGGAGAACATGGATGTTTTTAGTACACCGTAAATACTAGTATTAATAGTCCATTCAATGTAAAAGTATCACATTGATAATTTACTTAATGTTATCAAAGAGGCTTTCTCAGGTTAAACAAACAGACCCCGTCGGTGGTATAATCAATCATTAATCACAGTTTGATATTTAATAATCATATTTAATAAGCTGATTATACTGTATGTTGTGCACGTATTACGTATGCATGTTTGAGGAAAATTCTGTTTAATTGCTACTGAAATAAAGTGTTTACTTTTCTTCCTTCCTGTACACATGTTCATGTTAAAATGTGTTTGTGTTTCAAAAAATAAATATGACTACAGATCTCTCTGAGGAAATATTACATTCACTCTTGTGATTATTTATCCACAATTTTTGGGGGTGTAAAGCAAAGTTTTAAAAAAGTTATAAACTTTATTTCAGTCAAACTCTGATTTCATTATCTCATTTGCTCCCACTTGGTGGCGTCATTGTAGGTCTTCCCTCCATGTTTAGGATACATTTAGCTCAATTAATAAGCATCGAGGACACAGACTCCATCAGTCATGCTTAGTTTCCTCATGATTAAGTACGTTGATAATGACTGTGTCAGATCTTAAGAAATCACAGCAGCAGTTTGGTTTTGTGATACATTTATTGTTTCTGTGAGTACCTACAGTCGTAGTGTCTCATACATGTCATCTGCAGCTCACACTCGGATATATTTATAAAAGTTAGAGAAACATCATCTACATGATACATCTAATACAAAAACAAGTCAGTCAGAGTGGGGTTCATATAACTGTGACAGGTTAAGTGCTGCTCTCCAAGAAGACAGATGCTCTTATGATAATATTAATATAATAAATCTGTGCTTTAAATAAGTCTGAAAATAACACGTTCTGAAAAATAAACACACACCAGCAGGCGCAGGTAAGGAACACACACAAACACACACCTGTGACGTCTTAGAAGAGAATCTTTGGTTTTTGCTTGAAGCCCTTAAAACGTTAAATAAATGATAAAAGCACAAACAAACAGCTGGAATGTGACAAAAGAAAAAGATACGACTTTGACCTCAGTGAAAGGTTCAGACAGCAGAGAAACTTTAAAGTGATTAAAGTGTAAAAAACCCTCAGACTGTCAGTGGAAGTGTCTCTGCGTAGCTTTAAGGCTAACAGTGTAAGGCACAGGTGATGTTAGCTGGAAGATGTTTCATGGTTAAAGCTGCTGTCAAAGTCAAAAATAAGACAGAAACAAAGTGTTCCAACAGAAGAGAAGACACATCCAACATTTATCAGCTGATGTGAAGAAGGGTGGGGGGGTTATTATTAACTTATCATCATTAATGTCACTCTCACACTGAGCCTTGTACTCACAGAGTTTGGTCACGTTAGCATTATAGAATTTTGTGGTGTGAATTGCTGTAATGTGAAACGTAATCTGAGATTAAAATAGAAAAGCTAAAATTAAACTGCTAATAAATGAAATAAAATTATTTCACAGATTTTAAAAAGGAAAACAAGTTAGCTAACAAGCCCGACCGCTGTGCTCACATCATAGTGTTGGCTAGATCATTCCAACATTAGCTACCATGCTAACTATTTTCATTTACTGTATACAAATTGTATTCTGGTGGTTCAACCGTTTTAACATCAGCTCATGTTTGTTCTGTAACATTAGCGGACAACCAAAAGCTAATGTTGTGTTTTAATTCACTCCTTGTAACTCCAATCTCTGTTGCTAATTAGCTCATGTTTACCAGCTAATGAGCTAACATTAGTTGGGCTAATGTTAGCTAAAAATTACTTTTTTTCTTTGTCTGAAAGCAGTTCTTTATGTGATATTTATTTTTTTGTATTTTAATTTACTCCCTACAGCAAATATCTTTTTAGCTAATGTTCACTAGCTAGCTGATTAGTTGGCCTGATGTTATTAGCTTTCTGTTAAAGAAGCATTAGTGACTAAAACTGTTGATTTATCCATTTGTACATTTTTCTCTAATAAAACTGTATTTAGAGGGTCAAAGCTGTAGTGATTAACTCTTCATAGTTCGGACATTTGCTGCAAATGTTTGTGAGCTGACAGTCAAGGTGATGTTAGCTACCTAAGTTAGCTGCGTGCCACCTGGAGACACCTTTGTGGTTGCATTCAATAATTATCTGAATTCTTAATTAAAACATTTATTAGTTTTTAACAATGATTTCTTTTTGTTATTTAGTCTTTGTAAATTTTTTCTCATGGTGAAAAAACTATTATATTTCACTCCTCACAGCCCGTGCCTCTGCTGCTAGTCAGGTAATGTTTATAAGCTGTTTAGCTAACAGTAGTAAGGGTGACGTTAGCTTAAAAAATGTTGGTTAGCTGGCTAACAAAATGTGTTGTAGTGAGGTTAAATATTCCTGTTTCAGGATCACCTGACAGCTTATTAGTATGTCTGGATCATGTTAAGGTGATAAACCTAAATTTCCTCCCTTTTGTCATTGCTGAACCGTTAGCTGAGGTGCTAACATGCTAAACTTGTCTGGAGTCATTAAAGTCTCATCACAGTTGCTCAGAATGGTGAGGTGACTGAACTCTGTGAATGTAAGGCTCTGTTCATCTATGTCTTCATCTTTCTTCTTCGCTGCTTCCTTTGTACCATCCTCGACCTCACCTGAACCCCAACAGGGAGCAGGTGTGGGGCTCAGACAGGTGTCATTATTTAGGCCCGCACCCTGCAACACAACATTACTACAACTCCCATGAGTCTTTGATGAAGGAGCCCTGGTAGCTGTAGCAAAATGTAGGTAACCATACTTTTGAAAATAAACTTTCACATTTCATTAGCATTAGCATTAGCATTAGCATGTGTTCCACTAGCAACTCCTCATCAGTGTCTTTCTTACATATAAAAACTAAACATGATTCTTTTTCTAAATGTTCTCAGTTTTTTTGTTGTCAGTAACTACAGCTCCCACAATTCAATGTCTTATTGTCAAAAATATCGATATGATATCTAAATATCTGAGAGCTGTACCTGTGCTCTTCTTTAAGAGGAAAACACACTGATAAAGAGATGCTAACCTGGCAGAGGCGGGCCTTCTGTTCTCCACAGGTGTCAGGTGGGCGGGGTTTATCACACAGCATGGTGCTAATTCAATCAAACATGCAGGAAGTGTAATTAAACTGATAACTGGTGGCAGGAAGTGAAGTTGGAGACTCTGTTTTTAAAATCATGTGATATGTTCATGACACAAACCCCGCCCACCTGCTCCTCTATAACAACAACACTATCTGATCTGGGTCAGTTTTCCCTGCTCAGATCTGACAGGGTGAAGAGGAGCACCACCTCCTCCTCCTCCTCCTGTGGGAGTCCAGACCAACACTGCTTTATTCCTCCTCCTCCTCCTCCTCCTCCTCCTCCTCCTCTCCGGCCATCACCTCCACCAGCAGCTCGGCGGTGCAGGTTGCCTCCCCCAGACTGTTCACCGCCTTCACCGTGTACTTGGCGTCATCGTCTCCTGATACCTGCAGGAATAAAAGCATCATCAGGAACACCTGAGTGACTGTTTCTCCGCTTAAAGTCAAAACAAATATTAGACCTTAGACACAATAAGTGAGACGAACAGGTGACCTCTGACCTCTGAAATGACCAGACAGCAGTTTCCCGCCTCGTCGTAGTCGATCTGAAAGTGTCGGGTCTCTTTGATCGGCTGTTCGTCTTTGTACCAGACCACCTCGGGGTCAGGGTAACCTGCGGACGCACACCAGGAGGGACACAGAAACAATGAGTCCGTTTCATTTTACTCATGAAGCTGAGCGCTCATCGGTCGCTGAAAGGTCCAAACTGTCTTTAGAATCAATCTTTTTCCTGTGTTGTGTATCAGTGTTTCCTGTGGTCTGATTGGCTGCTGGTTGTGATGATGTACTTCCTGTATGTGTCGCATGTCGTACCTTCGATCTTGCAGTCGAAGCGGGCGGCGCTGCCCTCCACCACCTCCACGTCTTTGATGACCGAGCTGAACGTCGGCTTACACTCCGTCTTCTGCTCGTACTCCAAACACTCCAGGAACTGGTTATCCTCTGACACACACACACGCGCACACACACACACACACACACACACACAGTCAGTTAATAGTGTAGTGATTTACTAAACCTGGGGTCCGTTTCAGAAAGCGGGTTTAGTAAAACCCCGGGTTTGTTAACCCTGAGATGAGGGAAACCTCGGGCTTGCCGTTTCAGAAAGAGAGGTAACTTTAACTCTGAGTTGGTTACTATGGTAACTGTGTCTGTGAACCTCACCTGGTGGCGAGCAGGTTTCCTTCAGGACACTCAGAGTTTCTCTCCGTCTCCTCCCTCTAGAATATAAAACCCTCATTCACGTCCTCGTTCATTCAGCCCGTCTCACGCGTGTTTGAGCGGTTACAAACTAAAAGAAGAAACGTTGCGTCTCTGTGCTGCTCTGACCGCTTTGCAAAAGTCTTTTATATTTATGATAAAAAAATCAAAAGACAAATCTGTGTCAAAGTCATCATTTGTAGATTTTCCACCACCACTGCCGAGAGCGCTCAGATAAGACGCCGTAAGTTATTGGATTTCTTTTTTTTAAACTAACACATTCAGTTTAATCAGCATGAATTATAATGTATGTGAAGTCAGCATCATGTTAGGGATAAAGCTGATGCACATTAAAACAGCCACTGAATGATATTTAATCTGTTTCATATTTAAAATCTGACTGAAGTGAGGTTCAGCCATGAGCCTGTTCTGCCTGAGCCGCACCTTTCAATGATGTTCTGCTGTTTTATTTTTAACTGCTTCACGTATGTTTTTTTCTCCCGCTGCATTGCTCCTAAATTAATATAAATTTTAGCTTCCGGTCGTGATGGAGTATTAAATAAACAGACCAGTTCAAACTGACGCGTTCACTCGAGCCGCTTCTCTCTCTTTTGCAGCTGCAGCCGTGTTACTTTATGTTTCTAAAAACATGCTCGTATTCGCTGAACGTCCGCGTGAGGATTTCGAGCTCCGCTGGTGTGACGTAGGAGGACCTCTTTTTGTGTACTGTTGCCATGGTGACTCGTGGTGTCGGGGCTCCATTAATGCTGGCTTTTTATAGTCAGCGTGCACGCACTTAACTCTGGCTGAACCTACTCAGAGTTGATTGAACTAACTCTGATCAGCTGTTCTGGAACCAGAAAGCGACTTTCAGCTCAGAGTAAGTCAAACCAAAGTCCGGGGTTAGACCGAGGCTTTGTTGAACCTCCTTTCTGAAACAGACCCCAGGTTGCACCATTAAACTTAACAAATGTCTCAGCTTGTAAACAGGAAAATCTGTAGCTCTGTCCAATCAGGAGCAAGCAGCTATGTAAACAGGAAGTCACTGTAGCATCACAAGCTAGCTTTACTTTGCAACACGACAGATTAAAAAGCTAACAGATAAACTTTAGTTGTATTTCTGTCTGTGTACACACAAACATCTGTGTCACAGTCAGTAGTTTTTATACAGGTTATAATGAGGGGGAAATATCTTGATATGCTAAGCTAACTGGTGTTATTAGCATAGCATTTTGTGTTCAGAGTTGTGTTGTGTAATTTTATTTCATTTTAATTAATTTCATTATTAAACAGAATTGATCAAGTTTCAGGTCAGCTGTGTCTCCAGATCGTGTCTTTTAGACCTAATGGCTCAGATATTAGCATGCTAACGTTAGCTTTGTCAGCTAGCTACACAACAGTTTCAGCTGGCAGTTACTCACCTTCAGTGGGTGAGCCCTTCTTGGCGCTGACTCCGGCCATCATGGCCATGGAGGACAGTCTGCCGATGGCTCGCACAGCGTGACCCGTTTTCTACCACAGAAGAAGAAACAGTCACATCATCACTTCCTGTGCTGTCGGCCATGATGGACCACAGAAACATGGTTATTATGATCTCAGTCAGTGTTTGACAATGTGCTCGAATCGATCGGATTCTGTGACCTAAATGTCTTTTTAATGCACCAACATGTTTCTCTACAGAGCGGCAACATGAAAGAACCATCACAATATAAACACATGTCTGTCTTTGACTGACGTGCAGCCACGGTGTGTCCACTTTATTCTGCTGCCTCCTGGTTTTAATTGTTCTTTACTAACAGATTCTTTTTATCGTCTTTTGTTTCTTTGCTGCGATGCTAAACGTCCTGATTTTTATTGTTTTGTTTTGTTCTTTGTTGTTGTTGTTGTTTACCTGCCACTTCCTCCGCAGGATGTACTTCTTCATCCTCTCCTTGGAGAGCTTCTTGGTCTTCATGGTGTTGGTGTCCTGCTTCAGCCAGGTGTGCTCGAAACACTGAGCACAGCTGAGCCGAGTCCTGACACACAGGAAGTGTAAACATGAGTATTTCCTGTTAATGCTACTTTAACCTCTGATCCTCTACATTTCAGCTTGAGTAATGTACTTTATACTTCCCTACGTTTAACTGATTCATTTTGTTGTAACCTTAAAGTACTTTAATATTCAAAGACAGGACGTAAAAAGTTTAAAGACGCTTGTGAATCAGAACTTGTATTTTCTTTTGTCTTCTCTCACGTATATCGGGTGACCTTTTGGAGGACCCTGACCCCTAGGTTGGGAACCACCAGACTAAACTAGCTACTTAACGGAAACATCAACTGTGATGAAGGTAATGAGGGCAAACTACAGCAGCAGGCAAGCTAACTGCTAACAACTGTTAGCTTAGACGCCAGAACTCATCAGATCCTGCTCCTTGGACTAACCTCTATAAATATTTATGAACATCTTTAGTGTTTAAATGTTTGTTTGTGTAAAATCACTCCTTTTCAAACTGTAGTGTACGGTCAACAGCTAGCTAACACGTCATGCTAGCCCTCTGCAGTCGTACTTCATGTCTTTCTTCAGCAGGTTGGTGATGAAGTCTTTTGCTGTGTCGGAGATCTCATCGAACGCCTCGTCCTCAAAGTCCCAGGTGGCCGAGGTGACGTTGGACAGAGTCTCGTTGTCGTTGTCGCCCATGAAGGGAGAGAGACCGCTCAGCCTGAGAGGACGACAAACACAGGCTATCTGAGCCAGACTGAAGCAGGCTAAAGCTAACTGAGCTATCTGACTGGAATACAGTCACCACAAAGAAAACTACTCTGAGAATACATCTTTAGATTCAGAAGAAATGAATGGAAACTGGTGAATCAAATTACAGCTCCAGTTAGTGATCAGTTAATCTCACATAATCAGAGTACAAACAAAGATGATGACTGAAGCTGAGCTACGCTAATCTAAATGAAGTTATAACAAATTTAAAGAAAGAAATTTGAAAAATTAAAGCTGAGGCTAAGGCTAAGCTAAGGCTAAGCTAACATCAACTTTAAGTTATAAGAATTACAGTAAAATGAAGCCAAACTCAGATCATTTAAACTACAAGAAGTTAGAGGTCGTTTGATGACGTCAGAGGTTAATAAAGTGACATGAAGCAAAATGACGATAAAGAAAAATGTTCAAATGAAACGTAACGACACTACGCTGATGTGAACTAAGCAAAACTAAATAAAGCTCAACAGATGAACCCAACACACAAACATTGACATGATAATCTATGCTAAGCTAGGCTAAAGTAGATACAAAGTGAACCAAATGACATAAATAAGAAGCTGTGTTTAGTGCTAACTGTACTCACAGTATGTAGCAGATGACTCCGATGCTCCACATGTCTGTGGGGTAACTGATGGCTTCATAGTTGATCACTTCAGGAGCCACGAACTCTGGAGTCCCGAACAAAACCTTCAGAGTTCCTGCGTTTTCTGTTTGAGACGGGAAGTTTAAACCATCACTTCATTCAGACAACGTCAGAAACATGCTGGGGGGGGGCATTAAAGGACAACAGGCTCAGGTCTAAACCGATACCCCCCCACGCCCGCACCGACTCTGTACCTAGTCGCCTGGCGAGTCCGAAGTCGATGAGTTTGATCCTGCTGCCCGTCTTGTTGACACACATGATGTTCTCGGGCTTGAGGTCGAGGTGGACGATGCCCTGCTTGTGGATGAAGTTGACCCCGTCGATGATCTGCAGCATGTATTTGATCACTTCTCTCTCCGTCAGCTCAAAGTCCTCGTCGATGATCCGCTCGAACAGCTCGCCGCCCGAGATCCTACACACACACACACACACACGCACACACACACACTGTTTCTGAGACCAATAAAAGTATTAGAGGAAAATAACACATATTTGTATGTAATGGGACCTTACAGAGAGTCACAGGGAGAAAACAAGTATAAAATCAGGAGGACCTGATAACATTAGAAAGGGCTGCATTCCATTTAGCTGAGCTGTCTACAATAACAAAGAGTGTTTCCTGTCAGAAGCTCAATACTGAAACATTAAACCCCAGATCTTTAGTTTTTACCTTGTAAACACACACACACAGACTTCAGCATATTGTTGTTTCTGAAGTTTCAGTAATAAAGTCATACATTAGTTGTCAGACTATCAAAATAAGAGTCTGAATGTAAACAACTTCCTTCCTGTTCTTGTCAGTGTGGATGTTTTTCCAGTTTTTATCACACAAATATTTACTGTTTGTCTTCGACTCGATGCTTATCAGGGTCTACACTCTGAGACAAACTCCTCCCTTTTTATCACCAAACAGGAAGTGATGAAATCATTACAAAACAAAAGCATCTGAAGCTTATTCTTGTGAAAACTCAGAGCAGATAACATGTTGGTATAACTGTGTGTGTGTGTGTATGTGTGTCTGCGTGTGTGTGTGTGTATGTGTGTCTGCGTGTGTGTGTGTGTGTGTGTCTGCGTGTGTGTGTGTGTATGTGTGTCTGCGTGTGTGTGTGTGTGTGTGTCTGCGTGTGTGTGTGTGTGTGTATGTGTGTCTGCGTGTGTGTGTGTGTGTGTGTGTCTGCCTGTGTGTGTGTGTGTGTATGTGTGTCTGCGTGTGTGTGTGTGTG
The DNA here is from genome assembly GCF_022749685.1 of Semicossyphus pulcher. NCBI lineage: Eukaryota > Metazoa > Chordata > Actinopteri > Labriformes > Labridae > Semicossyphus > Semicossyphus pulcher. The sequence continues at coordinate 29,171,843 of NW_027211659.1, forward strand.
TGTGTGTCTGCCTGTGTGTGTGTGTGACAAACAGCAGCTGCTGCATTAAAGATCTTCAAACATCTGAATTCAAAGTTCTGAATCATCCAATCAGGTCACAGATTGATGAATTTATCAGGTATTATCAATGAACTCTCTCGGCTCTCCAAAGGCCTATAGCGATTAGAACTCAAGTATCGGTCAGCGTCCCAGCTCGGACAATCAGCGTATTTCCTGTGACATCACAATGACCCTGAAACCACGCCGGTGTTACAGCTGAGGGTGAACGTACATCTCAAGCACCATGACGATGTCGGACTTGCCCTCGAAGGCGTCGATGCACTGCACCAGTTTGGGGTGATGGAGGCTGTTCATGATGCCGATCTCCTGCCGCACGTTCTCCTTCTCCTTGGCCGAGTACGCCTTGATGAACTTTCCCGCCCAAACCTTCTTCGTGGCTTTCTCCACCAGTTTGAACACCTGACCGAACTTCCCCCTGTCACACAGACACAGACACACCTGTCACCTGGAAACAGCTTCACCTGATCCCTGATAGTCGTAATAACAGTCTGATGCATCATTAAAAGTAGCACCTACACAGGATAACTCACCTTCATCTGAGACATGCTAAAGCTAACTAGCAGCTTAACCTTTCATCATTATGATATTTAGACTCCAGTATTCAGTGAGAGCACTGACAGATCACACACACGTGACGTTAGCTGTAGCTCCTGCACCTCTCTGGCTAGCTCGCTTGCTTTAGCTGCGTCCTAAGTAACTAAATGCTAGCAACAAATAATTCATCAGCATTAATACAATCAAAAGCAGAGGTGCATTGTGGGTGTGGTGTGAGTGGGCGGAGTCTTACGTTCCCAGCCTCTCCTCCACGTCGTACAGCTCCTTCACCTTCACGTCTGTCCGGATGCTCACGTCTCTGTAGTCCGGCTCCTTCTCCGAGTCTGAAACACACACACACACACACACACACACACACACAAACACACGGGGGTCAGAGGTCACTGCTGGGGCAAGAGACAGGTTATGTTACATCATGTTACATGACCTGTATTAATGTTATGTCACATTAATGTTTACACAATGTTACTCTGCAATGTAGAACCTCTGTGTTGTGTTGTTGTGTTGTTGCAGCGTGTGTATGTGTTGTGTATCTGTCAGTTGATGCAGTGAGTGTAAACAGGAAGTCGTACCGTCGTCCTCCTCCTCGGCCTCGTCCAGTTTGTCTGTCAGACCAACAGCAGACAGTTAGTTGAGTGAGTCACATGAACTCAGCAGGCTCAGGTTAGTTAGTTAGCTGTTTAGTTACAATAGACAACAACACATCGAGCAGTACAGGATCCCTTTAAAACATCAACATAAGTCTGTGCTAACAGGACACACGATCACTGACAGGAAGGAAATGTTTCTTTACATCAGCCAGATGTTCAGGAGGGACACAAACCCAGGAGACTGTGGCGACCCTGAGCCGGATCAGGACACACCTGTGACCTGTGACCTGTGACCTGTGACCTGTGACGGCTCGGTCTACTCACCGTCGTCCACCAGGCCGACTGTGACGGGTTCAGATTCTGCACTCGGCTCTCCGACCCCGTAGATGTTCTCCGCCCGAACACGGAACTTGTACTGACGCTCCGGGAGAAGGTTCTAGAGACGACATTAAACATTGAGCTGTTTGTATGAAGGTGTTTTTTCTCCCTCAGATCACACCTCTGTCTCAGGTGTAAGTGATCACCTCACCTGTACATTGTAGGAGGTGCTGTTACAGGATACCAGGTGCTTCCACTGTGGCTCCACGGAGTCCCAGATCTCCAGGTTGTAGGACTGAACCGCGCTGCCTCCGTCGTACGTCGGCCCGTACCAGGACAGCGTCAGGCTCGCACGTCGGATGTCTGAGGCAGCAGGGACCCTCGCCGGGGGGTCGGGTTTATCTGAGGAGGGAGGGGGCGGGGTTAAAGGCTGCATGAAACTGACACCTACAGGCGGCAGGGATCAGAAATACAGTGTGTCTGTGTAAACTCAGTGACATGATGTCCAACATACTGTGAGCTGTTAACAGACTCTTCTTCTCCTCAGTCATTAAAGCAGAATAGCTACACAGGAGTTTGGTCTGAAGTGTGGCAGCCTCTGGGTGTCTCAGTTCAAACTGGTTGTGACTGGATGTGAGTCGTAGCTCCTCTTGATGAGCTGAACACACTCCCTGCTGCTGAGCACGCTTTAAATACACATTCAGCAAGAGACACATTCAAATGTGGACCTGATGGTGGCGCTACATGTAACCTCTCAATGAATCATATTTATTCACAACCTAAAATCAGCCATTTTTATCATGGAGTTTGGTGCAGCCGGAGACACATCAGGTAATGAAACAAAGTTTGACCGATTCAGAGAAGATGAGACGGATTGATGGACGTGATCATGTGACAGGCTGTGAGTGTGTGTGTGTGTGTGTGTGTGTGTGTGTGTGTGTGTGTGTGTGTGTGTGTGTGTGTGTGTGTCTCACCGACTATGGTGAGGTTGAGCGCCGCCTGGCGGAGGCCGTAGCTGTTCCTTAGCTCGATGGTGTAACAGCCGCAGTGCTCCTGCTGACCGCTGCTGATCGTCAGCTTACTGCTGCTGTCACTGCTCTCTATGGAGATATCAGTCGAGCCCTCCTGGATCTGCACACACACACACACACACACACACACACACACACACACACACAATATTAGAGCCCTTTCGTATAAACAGGAAGTTCTGCAGCTGACCTTTGTTTGCATCAGAGCTGATCAGACCTCAGAGATCACCAAACTTATAGAACTGTTTTTATCATCATAACTTTCATTGACAGAAAACACAGACCACACTACACTCTTCTGCTCAACTCCCAGCATGCACTGCAGCTCCAGACAGTCATCACACCACAGCATGCATCACTTCCTCTCAGAGAGCTTCGTCCAAAACATCATCAAATGTTCAAAACTATATATCCTGTTCAGCCAATCACAGCCTGCTGAATAATCAATACCCCCAACCTGTGTGTCTGTGTGTGTGTATGTGTGTGTGTGTGTCTCTCACTGGTTTCCTGAACTTGAGCCAGGTGCAGTTGAGGGGCGGAGCTCCAGAGAACTTGCATAGGATCTCCACCTTCTCTCCCGCCAGGATCTTCATGTCCTCTGGGAACTGCAGGATCTGTGGAGGCAGAGCTGCGCGCATACGCACACACACACACACGCACGCACGCATTACCCAGGCAGGGTGACATTATTCAGGTGCATTATGGGTAAATGTAGGAAATAAGTGTCTCATTTGTCTCACATAAAAGATATCATTAGAAATGTGTGTGTGTGTGTGTGTGTGTGTGTGTGTGTGTGTGTGTGTGTGTGTCACCTTGTTTAGGAGGAGTCTTGGCTGTTGGTTTCTTTATTCTGGCTTCACCTGAAACACAAACACCAATAATAAGATGTACAAACAAAGCAGATGAAATCGTCTCTTCTGTTTTACAATAATGAGGATTAATATGACGATGAGGTCAGCGCCACCTGTCTTCTTCCTCTAACATCTGCTTGTCCTGAGACGTCAAGAGCTCATGTGAGCTCATGTCCGTCTGTTTTCCAGCTCAGCCCGAGAGTCTCCGTGAACTCTGAACTGTTTTTAATCTGACTCATGTTTTGTCCTTTTAAGGAGCCGAGCTCGTCACCATGTGCACATTTATTTCTTTATGTTGTCTTTGTTTTTAAAGGAGCTTCGCGTGGAGGACTGAGCGTGTCGCAAACATCACGATGTATGGAGGCTTCTTCTTCATGTTCACATAAAAACAGAAGAAGAAGAAGAATGTGAGACAGAGCGTGTCTGATGACCAAATATGGTCATTCTAAAAATAGTTCCTCAGCAGGCAGGAAATAGTTTTTATTTATTCTGACGGCTGCAGAAGAAGAAGACGAAGAAGACGACAGAGAAGAATCTGTGTTCAGTTGTGTAACTTTAATCCTGTAATAAAACTTATCAACGTGTCTCCTTCAAAATAAAGTGATTTCTGCTCCTTCAGAATAAAACAAACTGTTTGTTGTGTTGATGTTTAATAAATCTTTAGTGTGAGTCACCGTCTCACATTTAACATGTCACAAGTCTGTCACGTCTACACCTTTTGTCCTGAAGGTGGCGCTATAACGGGCTAATGCATCATCTCGTTAGAGTTACTGAGGAGGGAGGGAGAGCTCTGAGACAGACAGACAGACAGAGAGACAGACAGACAGACAGACAGACAGAGGGACAGACAGACAGAGGGACAGACAGACAGACAGACAGACAGACAGACAGAGAGACAGACAGAGAGACAGACAGACAGACAGACAGACAGAGGGACAGACAGACAGAGGGGCAGACAGACAGAGGGACAGACAGAGAGACATACAGAGAGACAGACAGAGGGACAGACAGAGAGACATACAGAGAGACAGACAGACGGACAGACAGACAGATACTTTACTGATCCTGAGTTAGATTACGACAGGAACAGGAACACTTCAAAATAAAGGTAAACCAACTCCTTCTTTCTTCTTGATTGACACCACTGTCATGTCAGCTAAACATGACATAAACAGTGAGAAGCTGGTTAAGTTAGCTTAGCATAAGGATGGGACACATATAAGTCAGTGCAGAACAGGAGTCAGGAGGTCATTAGCCTAGCTTAGCATCAAGACTGAAAATGGAGGGAAACTGGCCTAGCTCTGAGTACCTCCCATCTCCTCCACTTATTAACACTTGTATATATATTTTTTATTGTGTATGAATATAAAGTGTAAAGAGTCTTGTTTTATGATGGATCAGACTACTTCCTGGGCGGAGCAGCCACTTCCTGGGTGGAGCAGCCACTTCCTGTTTGCCGGCTCGACAACCTCACTGACTTTTCCTTTCAAAACAAAACTTTGAATGTTGTAAACAAAAGCAGCAGCTGACCTCTGACCTTTAACATGCGGATCTGGTTCCCGATTGGCCCAGACAGCTATTACATCATCTCTGTTAGATTAGGACCTGCAGTTACAGCTCATCACCATGTGAGGCGCCAAAGAGAACCAAACATGATCATGTAACCCAGCATGTCCACGTACATTAACTACACAGGAAAACCTGAAATATGCACTAATGCTAAGCTAAGCTAACACAACAGACGCCACAGCAGGCAGAGCACAGACGGGGAGATTTGTTTCCCTCAGTACAGTCTGACAGGACAAACAGCTTTAATCTGCCTGTGAGGGAGGAGGCTACCTGTGCACACCTGAATGCCTTTTTTTTTACATCAGTGCTCTTTCGACAGGAAACAACAACAGAGCATTTGAAGACATTCATATGTTTTCCTGATGAGACTTTCATTTTACTGAAACAGTATTTCCAGCGTCGGACTGATGCTGGTGACAGAGAACAGAAGTCTGTGTTATTAAACTTTTACTGCAGGAATCAATCTGAACATTTCCTGCAAATTAAGACGTAAATATTAAAAACGAAGAGATAAAAGTGTTACAGGAACATAAGCTGAAGTAGTTTTCTCATTATGGCCGCTTCATGTTCAAAGTGTTGTATGTTCTGTCTGAAGGCGGATTCACCACAGGACACACGGACGCTCTCTGTAGTGACGGGGAAAAGTATGTTCATACATTAATATTAAAAATCAGGCAAAATGAGTTTAAAATATCAAAATATCGTCAGAAATCCAACATGACTGAACTCTGATCATCAGTCAGTGTGTTTACACTGATCTCAGACCAGCAGCAAGCGCAGACAGGAAGTGCTTCAGTGAGAGCAGACACAGTGAAAGTGCTTCATTCCTTCAGTCGGAGTTCAAACACCTCAGCATCAAAGCATCACCTAACGTAAAAGTAAAAGAACTCATGAAGCAGAATCATATTCAATATGTAACTGAATTATTACTATTGAATGTGTTCATCACTTTAAAGCTGCAGCTCGTTTCAATGACTTTATAAACTCATAGTTTATAATATGCTGATGTTTGTACTCATGTTAATATGCTGTTTGTATTATCTCTGCAGACTTGTAAATCATCTCAACACATTTTATTACATCTAATATTTTCTATTTTTAAAGTGACTCAGTTACATCACGAACAGCCCTGTGGTGTTTATTAATGTGCACTGTCCCTTTAAATCATTACAGTGGACACACAGATGGACGTTCTCACTACAACAGTCTGCTTTAAATGATCATATTTTACATGAGCTTTGGTCCAGACTTCACCAGTTATCATCGTTCAGAGTCCTTCAATTTGTTTCTTCAGACTTCCTGTGTGTGAAACCACAGAAGAAGAAGCTGCAGGAGGACTGGACGCTGACCCGGGTTTAAACTCAGAACCTCCTCATGTTTCTGTCAGAGCTGAAAATATCTTTAATCCAACCCACGGAAAAATGCTCCGAACCCAAACTTCAATAAGAGTCAGCTGATCCTGAGGTCACAGCAGGTCAACGTTTTCCACACACACACACACACACACACACACACACACACACACAGGAACAACAAACAGCAGCAGTGATGAGATGAAGAGGATCTGCTGTGTTTGTGTGTTCAGGCTGATGACGATAAAAATATCTTTCAGTAATGTCTGAAGACACAAACACTTCATGTGACCTTTGACCTCAGCACAAATCTCAGTGTGAAGACTGGAACATGACGAGGACACCACTTTTTAAACATAATGATTGTTTGTCTGAATCATGTATGATAGCATTTTAACTCAGGACTAAATATGGGACGTCCTTCCCTGACGTGTGTACACGAGTGTATCACAGCATCCATGTGTACATATATACAACTCTTTATATATATTTATTAATGTCTAATAATACTTCAGTTTATGAACAGAAGCCTGCAGGACAGATGTTCGCATCAGCCTCAGCTTTGTTTTCTGCTCATTAGCTAATGTTAGCATGCTAACATGCTAAACTAGGATGGGAAACAAGGTTAAAATTAGACCAGCTGAACATCAGTACTATCATCATTGTGCGCATGTTAGCATGCTAACATACTAAACTAAGATGGTGAACATGCTAAAAAATTTAAATTAATAACAATATCATGTTTGAAATGTGCAACATCATGAATATCTGCTGATACATAATCAGGTATCAATATCAGTATCATCCCTGCAGGTATGTAGCAACAACCTGCAGACAAACTGAACATCAGGACAATCCTAGTCAGCAGTAATACTTCATGTTCAGAACTTCACTGGTATTTCACATGTTTCTCCCTCTGAGTCCGCTTCAGTCTGAAATTGTCTCTGTATTACACACTGAGTGTTTGAGGGAATCGAACCGCTCAGCGTCGACCCGTTGAGCTTCTTAAAAGGAGCTTCAGTTTAATCTGCAGCGTGAAGTAAAACAAAGTCTGAGAGGAGGGACAGTCGAGGAAACCAGGCCTTAAATGGAAGTGAGGCAGAGGAGCCGCGAGGAGCTCTAAAACACCCCCCCATCCTCCCATCACTTCTCTCTGCTGTCAGATCTGCTGGTTAGACTCTGCACAGGACTCTCTGTTACATTCAGCTCAGTTCAGTGAGAGTAATTAGCATCACGTACAGCTGGAACAAAGAGCTACATGCTACAAGTGAAGCTAAAGTGTTAGCTTTTTGTCTTCTTTGTTGTGTTCAAAGAAAAGTCAGTAAATCTTGTTTTAGATGGAGATTAGTGCCACCATACAAACTGGAGACTGTCAACTTTACAGCAGCTGCAAAAGTTAGCACATCCTACTTTAGGTTAGCTGTCAGTAATTACTCAGTGTCACCCCAGCACATGTTAAGCCTAGCTTAGCACGCAGACTGCAGATGGAAACTGTTAGCCTGGCTCCATCGAAAAGATAAAAAGTGAGAAACTTCCTGATAGGACAACAGCAATGCTACGATCAACAGTATAGGAAAGTTCTGCTGATATTAGCTGTCTCTAAATTAGTTTCCTGCTCCCCAAAAACACAGATCACCGTTGTTAGCTGGAGCCGCCCTGAGCTAACATGTTAATATGCTAGCGAGCAAAAAACAGAGGGCTATATTAAAGAAACACTGCTAACATCTTCAGTAAATGGTCTTATTGTCTTTCAGAGTCAGATGGATGTCAGTTTCATCAATTAAGCCTAGCTTAGCACAAATACAGGAAGCAGAGCAAACAGCGCAGACAACATGTTTTTTGAGGTAGTCGATGTTAGCTAGCTAAAAAATGTTAACATAGGTAGTGTCATACTAGAATATGTTTAGCCTAGCTTAGCACAAAGACTGCAGGCAGAAATGCTAGCCTGGCTCTGTCCAAAGAGAAGTTTGAGACATAGAGGTGGAACTATCCAGTTGTTACTGTTGCTGTGCTGTTGACCTTTTCATTCTACAATGTCACATAAACAGTTAGCAGCTGATTCAACAACAACAGCTTGTTCCCATGGTAACAGAGCGTATACAGGGCCAAACAAGGCAGCTAACGTTAGCTTAAACTCTGATAGCATCCAGGATAAACTCCCACACACTGCGTGATCCAGTCCTGAACGAGCAGCCGCACAAACTGATACAGTTAGCTTGTCATATGTTTACCCTTGGACTTTAAAGTAACTCTTCATTTAAACTAGTGATAGTAAGTGAATTAGCTAGACATGCTAACATGGCCCTAAACTTTCATAGCAGCAAAATCCGTATCTCACACGGGTACAACCTTTATTTTAGGGCACAACCTGTAACCAAATAAACTTGTATTGTTACCTTATGCTATGCTAGCTCTTAAACGTGACTCTTGATTAAAACTATGGGTAGTAAGCTAGTTAGCTAGACACACTGAACTGTCATAGCACCAAGGACCAACTCTCACAGGAAGGGCCCATTTTTGATATAACAACCTGTAACCCAACAAAGACACATGCTAGTTAGCTTATGCTACCCCAGCTCTTTGTCTCTGAGGTTATGCTTACTGTAGTAAGTAGACTTCTAGCAGTAAATGCTAATGCTAGTGGCTTACATCAGAGCAAATTAATAACACTGTTGAACCCATTTCTTAATTTTAATTTTTAAGAGACTAAGGACACTTAGATAACATGGAAGAGCCAGACAATGTAAACAAACATGGCCGCCTCACATCTGCCTGAGCTGCTAGATTAATTTAACCCTTAAACCACCATATCGCTCATCATACAACCATCCAAACATGAGTATTTCCATCTCTACCACCCATCCATACGTCTGAAAGTTAGCACCTTAGCTGTACCACATCTCCCAGAATGCTCTGCTCACTTTGCTCCCTAACACTCCCCTTCAAGGCAACAGACTCTTTAAAGATAAAAACTAAGAAACATTTAGTTTTAATGTCTCGTCGAGTCTGTTTGTCTGCACGTCCTGTTTCAGGTTTCAAGATCAGAACCAGGACACGAACGTGCGTGTAAGACCAGCATCCACTGCAGTGAACTTAATACTGAGGTATGCACAATCTGCCCCCGCACGCACACGCACACACACACACGCACACACACACACACACACACACACACACACACACACACACACAGAGCAGGAAGGATTAAGAGTTGGATCATAAAGATAAGAGCAGATTTTCCACTGAGGGTTGAAGACAGACGAACATTAAACTACCGCACAGACAGACTCCACGGTACACTCTGGTTTCTTTACCCTCAGTTCTGCCTCTCAGGCTTCATCCAGGCTGACCGACAACAGGCTAACTTTAGTTTGTTTGACACATAAACTCCAGACAATTTCAGCACATTAAACATCATACAGACACCTGAGGAGAGCAGTACAGAGTACAGAGCTGAGAAACTCTGCTCAACCTGAACGACTATTACCTGCTGCGTTCACACATCGGTTCTCACAGACTATTTACAGAGAGCTGCAGTCAGCTTACAGTCGGGGTTAACGGATTCAGATATTTGTGTTCACACATGCAGCTCAGCAGGACATTGTTGGGACATTTTCAGGAGAGCAGAGCAGGTGTGAAAGGGGCTTCTGTTTGGGCTGCATTGAAGTTTCCCTTGTAGACCAACAGAGGGCGCTCTTAAAATCAATCAATAAATCTAATCAGTAAACAGGACAGTAGCTAAGAGCAGATAATCGTGACAGTGAAGCGTCCGAGAGGCAGAGCATGGAGCTAGTTTGTGTTTAAGCTAGCTGAGTGTGAAGACGAGCTGAGAGCTACAAACAGACAGAAGGACCAATAACCTGACAACTGAGTCAACACACCAGACAACACACTGAACCTCTGCACCTGTGCAGGTAGATGACAACCACATGTGACCACAAGCAAACATGGACGCCGACCAGCAGTTCCACTGTTAATAAGCAGCAGCATTAGTGCTGAGAAGAAGAGGTGTGGTGCGATGGATGGAGAGCTGCAGAGGGACCTTTGTCAACGACGCTAACTTCAGGTAACTTCAGACTTTCTGGTGCTTTCAGGTGAGATTGTGTTCACCATGTTTACAAGAAGAGTACATTTTTCCTTGTATTTCCTGCATCACGTTACCCACTCGCTAGCTAGCTAAACTGATAGCCTCTTGATGGCAACAGGAACACTACTTTGGCGTTGTTGTTGCTGTTAGCTAGCTGCGGTGTTCTCTGGTCGCCTAGCATATCCTGTCAACGACTTCCCATGTGGTAACTACGAGCTAATAAGTTACATTTAAAGATAATGTTTTGGGCCTTTATTGGACGGCTGGAAGGTGACGAGGCAAACAGGAAGTGGGGCAACAGAGGGGGAACCAAACCAGCCCCATTGCAGCTATCAGCATGCACTGAAGCCACTCGGCTAACAAGTCGCTGCAGCTCATTAAGCTCATTAGGAAGACAGAGACATTCACACGAATAACTGATCACCAGAGCCGAAGCTTTCACAGCCATGAAAGGATCAGAGAGGGAGGGGGAGCAGAGGGGCTGATGGGAAACGTGGTCCTAATGTGGAGAAGAGAGCAGCGGTTTACTGTTATGGAGGAGGACGGACTAATAATCTGACAGTGATGGTTTCAGTGATACACAGAGACGCTTTAAAATAGAAATGTGTGTGTGTGTGTGTGTGTGTGTGTGTGTATGTGTGTGGGAACCAGTGATCCCAGCCTGCAGCTCCATATTGGGACAAAAGGAAAGAGGCTGCTGCATATTTTGGAAACTCACTCTCTGAGGTCGGAGTCGCCTTCTTCGACTTCTTGTCAGCCGAAGAGTTTTCAGTCGGGTCTGCAGGAGGGCGAGAGAGGGGGAGAGAGAGAGAGGGGGGGGGGGGGGAGAGGGGGAGAGAAAGTAAGAGAGAGAGGGAGGGGGGAGAGAGAGAGAGAGGGGGGGAGAGGGAGAAATAGAGAGAAAGTGAGAGAGAGAGGGAGAGAGAGGGAGAGAGAGGGAGAGAGAGGGGGGGGGGTATAAAATGTGTTGTTAGTAACGGTTTCACTTTGTAGGAACAACAAACTGTAACTTGGAGGATTCTCATGAAGACAGATAAAGAAACGCCCGTCTGTCTACTGTTCTTCATAAGCTGAAAAAAAACAAGCATGTCGGCATGTTGTCCACAAACTTTGACGTGAGCCAGCAGAGAGTTAGCACTGATGTTAGCCTCGCAGAGGAGCTGCTGTCTGCTGACAGACGGGTGTTATCCAGGTTACCTTTAGTAGATTTGACTTAGATTGTTTGCTTCTACAACAGCCTAACGTCATTTTCCATTCTCTTCTCAAGCAGGCTAACTCCAGCGATAACTCCTGCAGGCTGACCTCAATACAGTCAGGCATATTTGCACCGTTTGTTCTGTTGTGGGTTTGTTGAACGGCTCTTTGGTGAGATGAGACAGAATAACACGTGTCATTGAACAGCACAGTCCTGAACATGAAGCTTTACATGTCGAAACAAGGGAGCTAACAAAGCTAAAGGCTAAATGAGACTTGGGAGGTTGTCGGGACAACAAACTTCATCACACTGAACATGGACTGAAGCTCAGTGGTGACGTCATGTGTCGTACATTGTTGAGAGCCACATTAACAGCTTTGGTGTCCTGTTCAGGTTTCAGAGCGAGACTTCTGTTTCTGGTCACACAAAACGGATCTTACTCTTTAAAAAAAGGAGGATCTTCTGTAATGGTTTCAGACACCTGGAGTAACAATCTGAGCCTGTCAGCGGCAAAAACAAGCACTTTCAGTGGACGTACTTTGATCGGACGCAATTGCCCCAGGAGATTATGTTGCAGCCATTGCGGCCGTATCTGTACCGGCTCCGTATCGGCTACGGCGGAGGACATCTACTGGAGTTTTTGTTCCTATGAGTCATTTCGACAGCCAAACTTCAAAAATCACGTTATCGCGCTAAACAACATGAAATGGAAACTCCATTGGCTTTCTGTAGAGGAACCAGGCGATGCTTCATCCCTGCAGCGCTTTACAAGACGCTGCTTCTCTGATCCCCAGAGGATGAACCCGGGGATCGCTCTGCTTCCTGTCAGAGGAACGTTTACACGCTTGGTTCCAGGAATCTAATTCAGAGATGTTTGATAAATGTAGACTCTGTTTGTGTTGCTTTTTTTTAATTACAGGAAACCAGACGGAGCCTGCTGAGGCATCCTGGGAAATTAAGGGGGGGGGTTGTTCTGTGCTGTGTTCACCGGAGGGTTTTTGTTGTGTATATAAATATAAACGTCTATATTCAGAGAGAGGATCTATCTGGACAATGTTCCTGTTCAAATTCAGCCAGTTTAAGGTCCTGATGTGTTTGAGGCTGGACTGTGTGTCAGCTCTGATAAAAAGCTGCTACAGTTTTAGAAATAACCTAAACTGTCTCAGTTATCAGCTGAAGTAAAGACAAAATGATCACAATCACGTCTGAGTTCAGACAGAGTTTCACAATATGATGTAAAGTCTCATCAATGCAGGAATATTGAAAGGGCCACTTTTTTAAATGGAGTTTGGTATGTGGCTCCTGTAACGACAAAGAAGCACATCAGAGTTCACTTACTAAACATTAAAAATACAAACAGATGAATGTTTGTTCAGTTTGTGAAGCTAACAGGATTCATTTCTATTTTAGTGCACACAAAATATGTGAAAGGTCTCCATTAAGACTGATCTACATGTACAAACTAGGGCCGAAAAATTCATCGCAATTTTATCGAGATCGCAATATGGCTTTTGCAATTTTCATATCGCAGGACGTGAAATGTTTATTACAGGTGAAATGTGTGTTAAAATACCATCTTAGTGTCAGAGATGTTCTGGCCTGCACGTCAAACACAGACATGAGCATCAAATATTCTTGTTTGGTTCAGGTTCCTCCAAAATCTGCACCATAATCCTTTTAATATGTTTTTCAGTGAAAATGAGAATAACAATGTAAACGTTATCATGCCCTTTAATATCACCGCAAATCATATCAAAATTGCAATATAGGTCAAGTTTTTCAAGTGTTTGAGGAAGTCACATTTTAATAAAGTTTAACAGTTAAAAGTTTGTGTTGATAAAAGACATTAAACTGTCCCCTTTAATGTGAGGTGTGTGTTAACAGCACTAAAAATTAAACCCCAGATTTTTGAATGGAGTTTGGTGAGAAATGTTTTAAACAGATACCAGACCAAACAGCGTCAACACAACAAGAGAGAAACACTGATGTGCTTCTGCTTCTCTCCGCTCATCGTATGAGCAGTTATGTAACATATAAAGATATGTTCTTAATAGAACGTCAGGTTCTTACCGTCCACTAGAACCGTACAGGAACATTCAGCTTTTCCTGCTGAGTTCTCTGCTCTGCATTTATACTGTCCTTCATCCTCTGGGAGAGCTTTGTCTATAGTCAGAGACAGCAGGCCACCTGCAACACAACAACAACAACACATCAACAACAACAACACATCAACAACAACAACACAACAACAACAACAACAACAACAACACATCCACACACAGGATCAGCAGGGAGAAGGACTCACGTTACTCCTGTATAAGTTGTATATAAAGTGTGTAACCAGCAGGATGTAGTAAAGTACGTATCATCAGCAGTGTATCGATATAACTGCTGCACATGTTCAAGTAGTTCTGATGTGACTTCTTTATAAACTGTGGGGTACCTGTATGTTTGTGTCATGTAACACACCTGTGCACTGCTGACGGTGAATATACTTCAATAAAGATTAGACAAAACACTTCATAAACACATCAGCTCTGTGAGTCTGCAGCTGTCTGAGGACGCCTCAGTGACCTCTGACCTTTAACATGAGTCCTCACTATGCAGGAGACACACACACACACACACTCGGTGGTGGATCAGGGGCTGTCCTGCAGACTGAAATAACAGGAAGGGGATTACACACACACACACACATACACACACACGCACACACACACACACACACACACACACACACACACACACATACACACACACACACACACACACACACACACACACACACAGTATATATGTACAGATATAGCAGCAGGTCACTGTGTTAGACTAACAGACTGTATATAAGAAGTGGGCGTGGCCACAGTGATGCCATCTGTTGGCCTGTGGACGATAATTTCAAAGTTTGGCATTTTGACCGACGCCATGTTGGTTTAGTGGAGCCAGAAGTGACCATATTTGGACGAGAGGGGGCGGAGCTAGAGAGGAGCGAGGGGTTAGCACACGCTAAGTTTCAGCTAATGTGAGGGCTAGCTTAGGATGCTAATTAATGTAAATGAACAAAACCAGGTGGTTTTGGTGTTTAAACTGAACAAACTGTGGCTGACTGATCGTTTGATCAGAACTTTGATCCAACAGAGATGAAGCTGTCTTTACTCTTCTTCATCAGTTTATTAGTTGGTCTATAAATGTTTTGTATGAGTCCAGATATTCAGTTTGCTGTCACAGAGGAGGGAGAGAGCTAATCATTCATCAACAAACTGTGGCAGCTTTACAAAGAACCAGCGTTTACGGCCTCAGACTGTGATGGAATCAAAGTGAATAAAATCATGTCAAATATTTGAATATTTGCAGATACGTTTCCCGTCAGTCACTGAGCTCTGAATCTGAAACCACAAACTGAGACTTAATGAACACGAGGCGTTCAGGGACAGCTCGAACTGTCAGGGTACGGTGAACAGCTGTAAAGTTAGTGACTCAGGTGTCAGTGAGCTTCTTGGAAAAATAACATGAAGTTTGGTGCTGTGTGAGAACTAGAACTGATCTTCTTAGGATCCTACATTTCCCATAATGCACCAGAACAGTGTATTTTTAATTGAGCCCCCTGCCTCGTTAACAGCCACGTCTTCACGTTTCCACACACACGCTGCCTGTGAGACAATTTTAGTCTGATGACATCACTGTGACATCACAGGGCCACAGGCGACATCATACAGCTGCTTCCTGAGGCTGAGGAGGACTGACCTGAGGAGGACTGACCTGAGGAGCTGACCTGAGGAGCTGACCTGAGGAGGACTGACCTGAGGAGGACTGACCTGAGGAGGACTGACCTGAGGAGCTGACCTGAGGAGGACTGACCTGAGGAGGACTGACCTGAGGAGCTGACCTGAGGAGGACTGACCTGAGGAGGACTGACCTGAGGAGGACTGACCTGAGGAGCTGACCTGAGGAGCTGACCTGAGGAGGACTGACCTGAGGAGGACTGACCTGAGGAGGACTGACCTGAGGAGCTGACCTGAGGAGGACTGACCTGAGGAGCTGACCTGAGGA
>NW_027211659.1:29192500-29200000 GCF_022749685.1 Semicossyphus pulcher
TCCTTTTTAAATATGTTTAGTATGCATAGTTTGTCTTGCACCCTCGGATACTATGTAGTGCCCTTCCCTGTACCCTGATTTGTACCCATAAAAATGAAAATACACTTAAATGAGGGTAAATACGTGTTGACTCATTACAGTAAATTACACTCAGATTGACCTTCACTTTTTGTAGTACCTTTGTGCCTTTCCAAGTAAATTAAACTCGCGACCTACCTAGTGTTCTCTGCAGGGCCCTTCCTAGTGCCCTAGTGTCCTCATTAATATGTTAAAAGTATTCTTGTCCTGTTTTTTATGCCCAGCTCTCCTTCTGGGCTCAAAGTGCCAGACCTCACACCCTGCTCACTACCTTGGTATCTTCCCTGATGCTCTAGCACCTTTCTTAGTACACTAGTAGGACCATGTATCACCTTGTTTCATACTTAGACTATAGATACTTTGAAAAAGAGACTGATTTACGTATCTTCTGAAGTGTCCATCATACGGTATCAGTTCCCTTCAAGATCTGTCCCTTATACTTTCCCTACCACTCTACAACCTTCCTAGTATTCCTAGTGTTTTAGTATATTTTACAGTTTATTTTGCAGCCTTGTGGCACCCTACTGCCTTTGCTTTCATTCATAAATCATTTATAAATGTAAATGTACCCTCACCATAACTAGAACTCCTGAAGCTGGAGTAATACTTTGCATATCTTTGTGTTGTTTGGCTCCATGTGATGAACATTTTGTTATCTGCACACGTCAGTGACTTGTATAAACAAACTGCACAATATGGTCTAAACAGAACCAGGTCTGTTTTGGGGTGCAAGAGGAGCATTAACGTGCTACTTTCCCCCCTTTTACAGTCTTCTTTAAAAGCCTCGTACCAAAGTCAGTTTATAGGTTCTCCATAACAAGTGAAAACTCTGTATTTGACAATCTTTCGACCAAAGTTCTTCAGAACAGATGAAGTGAAAAGTGTCAGTCACAGTGTCCCAGCAGGGACAGTATAAACACAGTGAGGGCTGTAGTGTACAATATACAGTGAGGGGGAGGGAAAGATTACAGATGGATTTATGGGTGGGGGAGGGGAGATGTTTCTTTTTGACTTTAATCCTCACTTCATCTCCAAACTGAACATCACAGGATTATTTCAGCCTTTTTATGCTTTAGTTGTTTTATGTTTACACATGTGATACATGCAGGTGTTCTCTCACCTCAGAGTGATCAGGTAGTCTCCAGCGTGATGCTTCTTCACTCTCCTAAAGAAGAAGGATCTAATCAGTGCACATTAAATCAGGATTGGGTTCTTGTCTGTTGATGTAGAAATATCAGAAGCTATGCTGTGTATATATTCGACCTGATGAGCAGTGAGACCACGTCCTCTTTCTGCAGCAGTTCAAAGTCTCCTCCAGAGGTCAAAGGTCGGCTCAGGTCGGCTCTGCTCCAGGTGTACTGAGGGAACGGGTCTCCAGCAATGGCACAGGACAGGAGGACGTGTTGACCCACCACAGCGCTCACTGGTTTGGGTTTGGTGATGAACCAGGGCTGAACGCCGTCCTGAGGCTCTGACACACAAAAACAACAGCCATGAATAAAAACATCAACATGACCAAAACAGTCACACTTGACACCTTTACCTGGGTCAAAGAGTTACTACCAAACACATTTCTTAGCACTTTTTAGCCATGCTAGCACCAAGCTCTATGGATGCTAACTTTGTTGAACCTCTGGCTTTTGTGTTTACTGCTAATTCTATGTTAGTTAAACTTAGATAGTGATCATTGTAAACATCATACTTGTTAAACATCAGCATGTTAGCATCATCACTGTGAGCATGTTAGCATGCTGACGTTAGCATCAGCTCCATGAATAGCCAAAAGCCTTTGTGTGTGTATGTGTATGTGTGTGTGTGTGTGTGTGTGTGTGTGTGTGTGTGTGTGTGGTCACCCTCCACAGTGAGCTGACACTGGGTGTGCTCCTCTCCGTACTGGTTCCAGGCCCGGCAGCTGTATGTCCCGTTGTCCTCAGGGAAAACCTCCTGGATCAGCAGAGTGCAGCAGTTCTCCTCCCGCAGGAGGTGAAAGTCCTCTGTCTCTGTCACCTCCTGCCCGTCATGGAGCCACACCACCTGTGGAGGTGGCTGACCTGAGGACCAGGACGACTTCATCAATATGTTTGCATCAGTAATTAGCATTAGAGTCACAAAACCATCAGTCGTCTATGTCATGTTAGGTTCTCCAACAGCTGAGCATCAGTGCTGGCTTCTCCAACAGGCTAACATCTATGCTAGCTTCTCCCATGGGCTACAACCAATGTTAGCTTCTCCAACAGGCTAAACTCTATGTTAGCTTGTCCAACAGGCGAACATCAATGCTAGCTTCTCCCATGGGCTACAACCAATGTTAGCTTCTCCAACAGGCTAAACTCTATGTTAGCTTGTCCAACAGGCGAACATCTATGCTAGCTTCTCCCATGGGCTACAACCAATGTTAGCTTCTCCAACAGGCTAAACTCTATGTTAGCTTGTCCAACAGGCGAACATCAATGCTAGCTTCTCCCATGGGCTACAACCAATGTTAGCTTCTCCAACAGGCTAAACTCTATGTTAGCTTGTCCAACAGGCGAACATCAATGCTAGCTTCTCCCATGGGCTACAACCAATGTTACCTTCTCTAACAGGCTAAACTCTGTTAGCTTCTGGGCGGCTGTGGCTCAGTGGTAGAGTCGGTCATCTTTCAATTGGAAGGTCGGAGGTTCGATCCCCAGCTCCCTCAGGCTACATGTCGAAGTGTTCTTGGGCAAGACACTGAACCCCAAATTGCTCCCGGTGGCATAGCCAACGGGTATGAATGTGTTATCTGATTGACAATTGGGCACTTTACGTAGCAGCCTCTGCCATCAGTGTGTGAATGGGTGAATGTGATATGTAGTGTAAAAGCAGCTTTGAGTGGTCGCAAAGACTAGAAAAGCGCTGTATAAGTACAGTCCATTTACCATTTACCATTCTCCCATGGGCTACAATCAGTGTTGATGCTAAACTCTATGTTAGCTTCTCTAACAGGCTAAACTCTATGTTAGCTTCTCTAACAGGCTAAACTCTATGTTAGCTACTCTAACAGGCTAGGGGTTTTGTCCCTGTTGTTTTTTTAACCAAACAATTCAATGATCAATGAAGAAAAAAATCAACAGATCCCTCCAGAATAAAAATAAAAAGCTCCAGCAGTAAAATCTAATGCTAGTTAGTAATGCTAATCTAAGAGCAGTGTGATGTCAGTGCTCTAACTGTATTTAGGATGTAAATACTTCCTCTGACTCTAAAGAGCCGAGGAAATATTCATCTTACTGTGTGACCACTCTTTGAAGGTGCATTTAAGAAAGTATTTAAATAAATATTATTAATATTTTAAATCAAACTTCATATATGGAAATACATCCATTTTATTCCAGGATAATAGAGAGGTAGCAGCAAACCTGATCCTCACACAGCTTATATGGAGAAAACCCTCTGTGGAAAATCATTATGTAACACACACACACACACACACACACACCCTAACACACACACACACGCACACACACACACACACACACACACACACACACTGCTGGGTTAATAATATGGAGCCTTCAGCTATACTTCACCTCTACAGAACCTGAACATCAGCTCATAACTCAAACCAAGAAACTGCTGTCAGATCACTACAAGACAACCAGGACACGACCACACACACTGAAAACACACACACACACACACACACACACACACTGAGAACACACCGAACACACACACACAGAGGAAATGAAGAGGCAGGACCTGTCCAGAGTAAATCTGTCCTCATCTCATCTCCAACATCTCCCATGAGATCTGACAGGAAATACCACAGCAAACACACACACACACACACACACACACACACACACACTAACAATGAACACACACAAATACACACGCGCACACTGAACAGACATGGCGTCGTACCCGTCAGCTCCACCGTCATGGTAACTCTGCTGCCGTCCATCACCTTCAGATCGGTGAGGCGGTGGATGAAGCATGGAGCTTCACAAGCTCCTCTGACCTCTGTGACCGCTGACCTGTGACCCTGCCTTCTGAAGCCTGCAACATAAGATCACATGAAGAAGAAGATTTGTGTTTAGTATAAATCTGGTTCAGTGTAAACTGGTGCTGTGGGTGTCTGGCACTGGGTCTGTGTTTGTAACAGCGATGGAGCTCTATGGTACCGAGGGAGACGATACAGGTGAGAAAGACTCATTCAAAACACAAGATGCCATTAACACACTACATTTCCCATAAGCCCTTTTGACTACGTCAATTCTATGCTGCATTTTAGCTAATAGAGAAATGGATTAAATGGGAAACCTCACATTATTAACATTGTCCTGCTGTAGGAGCGTACCTCCTGTCTGCTAGCATCATGGTCACTCCAGATTATCAGCTGAAATTAGCTTTTTTTTGTGTTGCACTTTTGTAGCAGATTGTCACAGGATGATTCAACCGTATGCTTCGCGTGTCAGGACCATAGACTGTATAAAAAGATGGACGACATGACAGCTCCCTAAAAGGGAAGCCAAAACATTTGGAGCGCCCCCTGCTGACTGGCTGCAGTATAGCTCAAAAAAGCCTGCCTCCTCCATGTTAACAGATGGGATATGAGTCAAACTATAAAACCAACAGGCTAACTTTACTGTTAGCTTCTCCAACAGGCTAACTGAAATATGAGCGTAACTAGCAGGCTAACTTTACTGTTAGCATCTCCAACAGGCTAACTTAAATATGAGCGTAACTAGCAGGTTAACTTTACTGTTAGCATCTCCAACAGGCTAACTTAAATATGAGCGTAACTAGCAGGTTAACTTTACTGTTAGCATCTCCAACAGGCTAACTTAAATATGAGCGTAACTAGCAGGTTAACTTTACTGTTAGCTTCTCCAACAGGCTAACTTAAATATGAGCGTAACTAGCAGGTTAACTTTACTGTTAGCTTCTCCAACAGGCTAACCTAAATATAAGTGTACCTAGCAGGCTAACTTTAATGTTAGCTTCTCCAATGCGTACCTAGCAGGCTAACTTTAATGTTAGCTTCTCCAATGCGTACCTAGCAGTCTAACTTTACTGTTAGCTTCTCCAATAGTGTAACTAGCAGGCTAACTTTACTGTGAGCTTCTCCAATAGCGTAACTAGCAGGCTAACTTTACTGTGAGCTTCTCCGACAGGCTAACTGAAATATGAGCGTAACTAGCAGGCTAACTTTACTGTTAGCATCTCCAACAGGCTAACTTAAATATGAGCGTAACTAGCAGGTTAACTTTACTGTTAGCTTCTCCAACAGGCTAACTGAAATATGAGTGTAACTAGCAGGCTAACTTTACTGTTAGCATCTCCAACAGGCTAACTTAAATATGAGCGTAACTAGCAGGTTAACTTTACTGTTAGCTTCTCCAACAGGCTAACTGAAATATGAGCGTAACTAGCAGGCTAACTTTACTGTTAGCATCTCCAACAGGCTAACTTAAATATGAGTGTAACTAGCAGGTTAACTTTACTGTTAGCATCTCCAACAGGCTAACTTAAATATGAGCGTAACTAGCAGGTTAACTTTACTGTTAGCTTCTCCAACAGGCTAAC
Source organism: Semicossyphus pulcher (assembly GCF_022749685.1). NCBI lineage: Eukaryota > Metazoa > Chordata > Actinopteri > Labriformes > Labridae > Semicossyphus > Semicossyphus pulcher. The sequence continues at coordinate 29,198,129 of NW_027211659.1, forward strand.
TTAAATATGAGCGTAACTAGCAGGTTAACTTTACTGTTAGCTTCTCCAACAGGCTAACTTAAATATAAGTGTACCTAGCAGGCTAACTTTAATGTTAGCTTCTCCAATGCGTACCTAGCAGTCTAACTTTACTGTTAGCTTCTCCAATAGCGTAACTAGCAGGCTAACTTTACTGTGAGCTTCTCCAATAGCGTAACTAGCAGGCTAACTTTACTGTGAGCTTCTCCGACAGGCTAACTGAAATGTTAGCGTAACTAGCAGGCTAACTTTACTGTGAGCTTCTCCGACAGGCTAACTGAAATGTATGCGTAACTAGCAGGCTAACTTTACTGTTAGCTTCTCCAACAGGCTAACTGAAATGTTAGCGTAACTAGCAGGCTAACTTTACTGTAACCTTTCCAACAGGCTAACTGAAATGTATGTGTAACTAGCAGGCTAACTTTACTGTTAGCTTCTCCAACAGGCTAACTGAAATGTTAGCGTAACTAGCAGGCTAACTTTACTGTAACCTTTCCAACAGGCTATCTGAAATGTATGCGTAACTAGCAGGCTAACTTTACTGTTAGCTTCTCCAACAGGCTAACTGAAATGTATGCGTAACTAGCAGGCTAACTTTACTGTAACCTTTCCAACAGGCTAACTGAAATGTATGCGTAACTAGCAGGCTAACTTTACTGTTAGCTTCTCCAACAGGCTAACTGAAATGTTAGCGTAACTAGCAGGCTAACTTTACTGTTAGCTTCTCCAACAGGCTAACTGAAATGTATGCGTAACTAGCAGGCTAACTTTACTGTTAGCTTCTCCGACAGGCTAACTGAAATGTTAGCGTAACTAGCAGGCTAACTTTACTGTAACCTTTCCAACAGGCTAACTGAAATGTATGCGTAACTAGCAGGCTAACTTTACTGTTAGCTTCTCCAACAGGCTAAATGACATTATCGTATTGCTAAGATAAGTGACACATCTCATATATCTTCTCTCTTGTAACTGGCTCTCAGACTTGAGGTCTTCTGTTGAACTCTTCTAGGCTGAAGTGTCACTATGAACCAGCTGTCATTTTTTGCCTGACTCTGTTAAATTCTAATGACTCATTAAGTACTAGAACTTGATGAGAACATTAAAATGTGTAGCTCTGTTGGGAAAGCCTCACATCAGCTTCCAGACATTTCTAACACTCAGATTATGAACTGGTGGGTAACGTGAATGTTTTTTCTCACTCGGCTTCAAACAAAACAACGTGACATTTAAACAGCAGTTAGCGTTAGCTCTGCAGACAGTTAGCATAGATTTACAGCTGTTAGCTTGGAAACAGAATAAAGCAGAGAGGACCATGTGAAATGTTTTCTGTCAGACTCAGAAGAAAACTGATCTGACATTTACACACAAACTGTTTCTGTCTGAGAGGAGAGCTTGTTCTCTTTCCTTCTCTTTCCTTCTCTTTCCTTCTCTTCCTCTCTTTCTCTCTTTCTTCCCTTCTCTCTCCCTCGGGTGGATTGCTGAGCATTGGTGTGTACATTATTAATTGTGTGTCTGCTCTCTGGCATGTCTGATATGTACACAGAACAAAGCCTGTTTACACACACACACACACACATTTACACACTACCACACACACTCTCAGCAGAGACTGTATATCCATTCTCAAACGTGCACACTCATGTTAACCCCCCCCCACACACACACGCGCACGCACACACACACACACACACGCGCACACACACACACACACACACACAGATGTTACAGAGAAAAGGAAATCCAGACTCCATATATGGAGAAGGACGAGTGAGGATCAGACTGATGACTCTCTCTCTGAAACACACACACACACACACACACTGGCCCTCCATCTCCGTTTGAATATGAATCAAA
>NW_027211659.1:29205000-29227500 GCF_022749685.1 Semicossyphus pulcher
TCTGTGGTATCACTGAGTTTACTGCACGTGTGTGAAGGTTCATCACGGCGTGATGGTGGTCGTGTTGTGGGGTTTGTTTCTTTATGAGAGTTTGTGCAGACTGAAGAAACAAATGTACTCTACATGTGGGTAATAGTTCATGTATCGGTCTGAATTCAGCTTCATCTCGTAAGGACAGCCTCGCCACAGTTCCAACACTCTGCAGCGTTTACAGTGCAGGCCTGGCTCCTCTTTCATAAGCCTGGGAGGGTACCAAGACATCAATCCATTAAAGATCAATTAATTAAACCGGACATAAATGTGTGCTTCCCAACAAAGATATGTCACGACAAAATACTGCTTACCAAACACCTTTGAGGTAAGTTATTATTCAAAAATGCAGTTAAAAAAATCTGACTTTTTTGTTGGCAAATTAACACCCCTCCACCTCTACCAACACGGAGCCTTCCACCAGGAACACTCCATATGTAAGCCAATCACAGGCTTCCCCACTGCTTGGCACTTCCTGCTGGTGAGCATGGCAGAGCAGGAGCAACATGTTACTGTGTTTTTACCCAATGGTCATAACCCGACATTATTGTGTTTGTCTTATAATGTGATGTTAATGTTTGGTCTGGCTTTGACACAGAGTAACAATGATAATTAATGCAATGCTAACACTTAGCACAGACCTCCCAGCCGGCATGATGTAATATAAAGAGAGGAGCTGTGTAGTGTTTCTGCACGCATGTGTTCAGCTATGTTAGAGGGCGCGGGCTGCCCCTTGACACATCTTCAGCGATGTTTGGAGGATCTTAAGTTCTGCTTCGGGAGATACTCGTCATCAGAACACACCGCAGTCCTGGGGTCCGTTTCACACAGCAGGTTCAACAAACTCTGAGTCTAACCCTGAACTCTGAGTCGATCTACTCTGAGATAGGAAACTCTGAGTTTTGGGTTCCAGAACAGCTGATTAGAGTTAGTTCAATCAACTCTGAGTAGATTCAGCCAGAGTTAAGTGAATATAAAAAGCCAGCATTAATGGAGCGCCGACACCACGAGTCACCATGGCAACGGTACACAAAAAGAGGTCCTCCTACGTCACACCAGCGGAGCTCGAAATCCTCACGCGGACGTTCAGCGAATACGAGCATGTTTTTAGAAACATAAAGTAACACGGCTGCAGCTGCAAAAGAGAGAGAAGCGGCTCGAGTGAACGCGTCAGTTTGAACTGGTCTGTTTATTTAATACTTCATCACGACCGGAAGCTAAAATGTATATTAATTTAGGAGCAATGCAGCGGGAGAAAAAAACATACATGGAAGCAGCTAAAAATAAAACAGCAGAACATCATTGAAAGGTGCGGCTCAGGCAGAACAGGCTCATGGCTGAACCTCACTTCAGTCAGATTTTAAATATGAAACAGATTAAATATCATTCAGTGGCTGTTTTAATGTGCATCAGCTTTATCCCTAACATGATGCTGACTTCACATACATTATAATTCATGTTGATTAAACTGAATGTGTTAGTTTAAAAAAAAGAAATCCAATAACTTACGGCGTCTCATCTGAGCGCTCTCGGCAGTGGTGGTGTAAAATCTACACATGATGACTTTGACACAGATTTGTCTTTTGATTTTTTAATCATAATTATAAAAGACTTTTGCAAAGCGGTCAGAGCAGCACAGAGACGCAACGTTTCTTCTTTTAATTTGTAACCGCTCAAACACGCGTGAGACGGGCTGAATGAACGAGGACGTGAATGAGGGTTTTATATTCTAGAGGGAGGAGACAGAACGAAACTCTGAGTGTCCTGAAGGAAACCTGCTCGCGACCAGGTGAGGTTCACAGAGTCTGTTACTACGGTAACTGACCGAGAGCTTAAGTTACCTCCCTTTGTGAAACGGAAAACTCAGAGTTTCCCTCATTTCAGGGTTAACAGACTCCGAGTTTGTTGAACCTGCTTTGTGAAACGGACCCCTGGATCACCTGCAGCTCTCTGATCAGGTGGGTTGATCGTTGTTGGATCCAGAGTCAGAGCTGAAGCTGCACGGCCTCTATTATTTACTTGTACTCTGCGTTTTGTGATGTCCAGCTCCTGACAGCTGTTGGACAAAGAAGCATACACTTACTGTGTAAACAGACAGTCAGAGATGAGGTGCAATCTATGCAGAGCGGCTGGGTTAGACGTATGAGAGGTATTTGGCCTTTCTTGTTTTTAAATTACCTACATTTTTTTTATTAATTGTTTTTATCTTCTCTTCTTTGGTTCTTGATCTTCAGTCTTTTTAACTGTGTCTCTGTGAGTTCAGAGAGTCTGCTGCCCCCTGCTGGACGCTTCAGTCCATCACACACTGAGAGTCCTCTGTCTGACGCTCATCCAGAGTCAAGATAACAAAGTCTAACTGTTGACAGACAGACAGACAGATAGACAGGTCTTACTGTTTACACTGAGCATCCATGTTGCAGAGTTCACAGTGAGTCCATCTGTGATCAGCTGACAGCAGTATGTCCCCTGGTCCACCTGTCTCACTCTCTCCATGGTGAGAGTGAGACGGGTCCCATCCTGTCTCTGCTGCAGACCTGGCCCGGTCCTCACCGGACCCTCATCCTTCAGCCATGTAACCACAGCAACGGTGACAGATGAGACTGAGAACAGGTGAGAGGAGACGTTTAGTTAGAGAGACAACAGCGACCCCTAGAGGCTGAGAAAGGTCGATGCACTCTGTTCCATCTCTCAGATCAGAAACTTTATTTCATTCATTCAACAAAGTCTCAATTAATGTAACGTAAACTAAAAGTGTTTGCATGAAGGAATCTGTGAGCAATTCTGCACACAGTATATCCTGTATATACAAATGTCTAACACAGACAGCGTCATCAGAGCGACATCACTTTAAACTGTCCTGTTTGGAGGCTGGTTTGCAGGCTTCTCAGGCTCAACAATAAAACATTAAATCAAACAGGCCACACAGATTACTGTCAGGTTTTAACACCACAACACAATATTTTAGAATTAATTTTTAAATAAGAATCAAAGGATTTAATTACCTTGGCAGGTGAATGTGACCTGAGACCCTTCTGTGGCCTCCTGGTCCAGAGGAACGGCCTCAAAGCGCAGGTTGGACCCTGACAGCGCCCTCCTCACAGCCCTGAAACAGATCGTACCAAACTGTCCTGAAACAGATCGTACCAAACAAACTGTCCTGAAACAGATCGTACCAAACAGCCCTGAAACAGATCGTACCAAACAGCCCTGAAACAGATCGTACCAAACTGTCCTGAAACAGATCGTACCAAACAAACTGTCCTGAAACAGATCGTACCAAACAAACTGTCCTGAAACAGATCGTACCAAACTGCCCTGAAACAGATCGTACCAAACTGTCCTGAAACAGATCGTACCAAACAAACAGTCCTGAAACAGATCGTACCAAACAAACAGTCCTGAAACAGATCGTACCAAACAGCCCTGAAACAGATCGTACCAAACTGTCCTGAAACAGATCGTACCAAACAAACAGTCCTGAAACAGATCGTACCAAACTGTCCTGAAACAGATCGTACCAAACTGTCCTGAAACAGATCGTACCAAACAAACAGTCCTGAAAGAGATCGTACCAAACAGCCCTGAAACAGATCGTACCAAACTGTCCTGAAACAGATCGTACCAAACAGCCCTGAAACAGATCGTACCAAACTGTCCTGAAACAGATCGTACCAAACAAACTGTCCTGAAACAGATCGTACCAAACAAACTGTCCTGAAACAGATCGTACCAAACAAACTGTCCTGAAACAGATCGTACCAAACTGTCCTGAAACAGATCGTACCAAACTGTCCTGAAACAGATCGTACCAAACTGTCCTGAAACAGATCGTACCAAACTGTCCTGAAACAGATCGTACCAAACAAACTGTCCTGAAACAGATCGTACCAAACTGTCCTGAAACAGATCGTACCAAACTGTCCTGAAACAGATCGTACCAAACTGTCCTGAAACAGATCGTACCAAACTGTCCTGAAACAGATCGTACCAAACAAACAGTCCTGAAACAGATCGTACCAAACAAACTGTCCTGAAACAGATCGTACCAAACAAACTGTCCTGAAACAGATCGTACCAAACTGTCCTGAAACAGATCGTACCAAACTGTCCTGAAACAGATCGTACCAAACTGTCCTGAAACAGATCGTACCAAACTGCCCTGAAACAGATCGTACCAAACTGTCCTGAAACAGATCGTACCAAACTGTCCTGAAACAGATCGTACCAAACAAACAGTCCTGAAAGAGATCGTACCAAACAGCCCTGAAACAGATCGTACCAAACTGTCCTGAAACAGATCGTACCAAACAGCCCTGAAACAGATCGTACCAAACTGTCCTGAAACAGATCGTACCAAACAAACTGCCCTGAAACAGATCGTACCAAACTGTCCTGAAACAGATCGTACCAAACAGCCCTGAAACAGATCGTACCAAACAAACTGCCCTGAAACAGATCGTACCAAACAGCCCTGAAACAGATCGTACCAAACAAACTGCCCTGAAACAGATCGTACCAAACTGTCCTGAAACAGATCGTACCAAACTGTCCTGAAACAGATCGTACCAAACTGTCCTGAAACAGATCGTACCAAACAAACTGTCCTGAAACAGATCGTACCAAACTGTCCTGAAACAGATCGTACCAAACAAACTGTCCTGAAACAGATCGTACCAAACTGTCCTGAAACAGATCGTACCAAACAAACTGTCCTGAAACAGATCGTACCAAACTGTCCTGAAACAGATCGTACCAAACAGTCCTGAAACAGATCGTACCAAACTGTCCTGAAACAGATCGTACCAAACTGTCCTGAAACAGATCGTACCAAACAGTCCTGAAACAGATCGTACCAAACTGTCCTGAAACAGATCGTACCAAACAGCCCTGAAACAGATCGTACCAAACTGTCCTGAAACAGATCGTACCAAACAAACAGTCCTGAAACAGATCGTACCAAACTGTCCTGAAACAGATCGTACCAAACAAACTGTCCTGAAACAGATCGTACCAAACAAACTGTCCTGAAACAGATCGTACCAAACAGCCCTGAAACAGATCGTACCAAACTGTCCTGAAACAGATCGTACCAAACAAACTGTCCTGAAACAGATCATACCAAACTGTCCTGAAACAGATCGTACCAAACAAACTGTCCTGAAACAGATCGTACCAAACTGTCCTGAAACAGATCGTACCAAACTGTCCTGAAACAGATCGTACCAAACAAACAGTCCTGAAACAGATCATACCAAACTGTCCTGAAACAGATCGTACCAAACAAACTGTCCTGAAACAGATCGTACCAAACAAACAGTCCTGAAACAGATCGTACCAAACTGTCCTGAAACAGATCGTACCAAACTGTCCTGAAACAGATCGTACCAAACTGTCCTGAAACACCGTCCACACAGAGATCATCGGAATGAAGCGTTTACAGTCAGAGAAAATAAAACTGTCGCATATTAAAAATAAAAGTTCAAACATCACATTGTTTCACATTTAAAACTTTAGATATCAAACTATATTAAAACAGGTCTACTCAGCATGCTGTTACATTAGCAATAAAACTGCATAATGTTACACTAAATTAGCAGGTAGGCCAACTCCTTTTAGCTTCATCATCTTGTACAAATTGCTTAGTAATATCAGTTAGCTAGTGACATAAGTTAGCTTACATAGCATTAGCTTATTGTTAGCTTTGGGTTTGATTTGATTCTGTACCTGCTGCTGTCTGAGCCGCTCACTGGCTTCTGGACTGAACTGGTCTGAACTGGATCAGGACTGACAACTGACTGGACCTGCAGACAAACAGACAGAGAGACAGAGAGACAGACAGAGAGACAGACAGACACACAGAGAGACAGAGAGACAGACAGACAGAGAGACAGATCAAATAAAATCCTTAAGCTGTGATTGGTCAACTTAAACATGATTCATGACATTAGATTAAAAATAATTGTTCTGTTTGGCTATGTTGGTTTGTAAGAGAAGTAACTACATCTAAGCTAACGTCAATGTTAGCTTCTCCAACAGGGTAAAATCAGTGTTAGCTTCTCCAACAGGCTAATGTCGCTGTTTGACATTTGAGTGTTGGGAGGAGCTTAAATAGATGTTAACAGTTCTAGAAGCTAACACTAATGTTAGCTTCTTGGAGAAGCAAAATTAGCATCAATGTTCAATGTTTGCTTCTCGGACATCTACGTTACCTTTCCAGCAGGCTGTTCTTCATGGAACATCGGATGGGTAGGTCATCAAGCATAGTCTACTTTTCTACTAAGTTTAAATGACTGCAGTGAAGTTTATTTGTCAAAGACGCAGATTAATTCTAAACTAGTTGTTCATCTTTTGTACTTGTGTGAGAGTTTCACACCTGTCCAGGCTGTAATTGTGTTTTTTATTGTATTGTATTTTATTGTAATATTTTTATTGTTTTCCTCTGCTGGACTCACCATGACCATGATAGATGACTGAAGAGAACTTAATGTTGGTCTTTCACTGAGTAGTGACATGTGCTGTGATTTTACGGACGTATTGTTCTTTAATAACTGTCAGTGAAGTCATTGTTTCAGTTTCACAATAGAATCAACGTCCTTTATTGGAGAGTGTCTCGCTGCAGAGCTGTGCACAGAGAGAGTGAGGACTGAAGATACACGACATCTATACGGACCTGAGCTGCTGCAGTTCTCCTGTCAGCCACCGGAGGGAGCTGTACTGGAGGTCTGCTCCTCCAGGAGGCTGCTGGTCCAGGCTGTGACAGGGGGCTCTGCTGCTGTGGCTGGGAGCTGGGGGCACTGGGAGCACTGGGAGCTGCTCTGTCCTCCGTCAGCTCTCTGCCGGCTCGTGAGGACTCAGCTGTGTGGACCGTCCTGCAGGAGGAGACGTCACGGTCAGGACACTCTGATGCAGATTAGAAACATACCCATGTGTTTCTGTGAAACATGTTGTGCTCGTTAGTGTTTGCTGACTCAGTGTTTACATGTTTGAGTCGACGATTTATTTCCACCTTTTGAGTCTGATTTTATTAATTTAGTGATTTTGTGTCTCTGTCTGTTTTCTGTTCAGTTCCTTTAATCTTGATCTAAGACAGCTTTCTCTTTGTGGAGACAATAAAACCCTCCAGGTCCCTGCAGACTCTCTCAGAGGAAGACTGATTGATCTCTGGTAACTGACCGATCCAGCTGTTCAGCGTGCAGCGTCATTTAAAGACTGCAGCAGATTAAAGTAGGACAAACGATAAATGAAGGATGTTATAAAATCTGAAAAAACAGCTGAAATAAAATAAAGAAATTATGGATCAGTGTGCACTTTGATTCCCAGCTGTGGATTTGTTGAAGTGATCTTTGATGACTACAGAGCATTTGGGTGGGTGATGTACGACCGGGTACATTAGGGAGATAAAACATGAACATGACACTAAGAATGCTGTTGTGGTAGTTAACTTTTGTGCCTTTGTGTCTTTAAAATAAAAAAAGACACAAGCACAGGAAAGGACAGAAAAGAGCCTGAAACACATTTAACATTTACCTCTCCTTATAGTTCCGATGTGTGAACAGATCGTTATGTAACCTGAACAAGGAGACCTTGTCCTTCTCTAACAGCCTGATGACTGACGTCTTTGGATGGGAAAATAAAAACTTGTTTTCCTTGAGTCTTCCTCTAAACTGGCTAACTTTAGCTTGGAAGTCAGACTCCAGTCTGATCTTGGCTAGCTCACAGTTTGGCTAACATTACAAAGCAAACCAATATCAGATGCAGCTTAGCTAAGTGACAGCTAGCTAGCTAAGCTTAGCTTGCTAGTCCTCTAAAGCAAAATACTATCTGAGTGGACTTGGTATTTGGCTAGCGTGCCAAATAACTTCACCATCTCACAGGATACTAACTTGTGTATTATGAAAAATTGTGTTGATGTTAGCCAACATTTAATGATGTAGGTAAAAGTACACAGGCAGGTGTTTGAGTGGACTCACCTGGAAGCGTTTTCAGGAACACCTGGGAGGAAAAACAGGACAGAAATGTTCACTCTGTTCCACTTTAAGCTGGTAAATGTCAAACAATTGTGTCTTTTTAGTGATCAGAAAACGTCCTCAGAATGTTTCAGGAGAAGTGGTGACTATCATCCTGAGCTCTGATTGGACGACTCACCCTGGACGTTGAGCGTGGCTGAAGCGGTTGCAGTTCCGGCGCTGTTTGTAACCACACATGTGTAACTTCCTGTATCCTCATGGTACCCTTCCTGTATCTCCAGAAAGTGCAGGCCAGAGCGCTCATACATACAGACCCGCCCACATGGCTGAAGCTCCGCCTCCCCCTGAGAGCCAGACAGAAATAGCAGAACATAGCTGTTCAAGACAACCAGCCACATCAAATGACAGCTTTGTGCAACAACAACAGATGTTGCAGCTGCAGCACAGAGACACCGAGAACATCTGCAGCAGTTTTTCACTTCATACCAAACTCTGACACATAGAAGAAGATTCTGTGACATTTCTGCTGTTTCAGTCCAACAGATGCTGACAGCAAAGGAACAATCAAGGTCACCATGGCTGGTAGCTGAACTTGAGGTTTTTACCACTTTTAAAATGCATTTTTTACATGGACATTGATGTAACTGTCACAGAATCAGATTCCAACTCAGTACTTGTAATTCTGGATCTCAGAGCATCTTTTGACAGCAGACATCATCCTAAACTCAAAGACAGATTAAATCAATGTGTGGCCTGGTTTACGCCTAATTTCAGGCTAACCTATTTAAAATAACTTTATAATAATACATTTCTGATGGGATATATGGAGTACCTCAGGGCTCTGCTCTCAGTCCTCTGCTTTTCTCTCTGTATATTTCACCTCTTGGCAAAATTATTGAATTAGTATCAAACTGTACGCTAATGATACCTGGCTATGTTCATGTAAAGGCAGTCAGCAAATATTTACAAAACCTACACAACACAACACAACAACACAAAACAACACAGCCACAAAACACAACACAACAACAAAACACAACAACACAACCACAAAACACAACACAACAACAAAACACAACAACACAACCACAAAACACAACAACACAGCCACAAAACACAACACAACAACAAAACACAACAACACAACCACAAAACACAACAACAAAACACAACAACACAACCACAAAACACAACAACACAGCCACAAAACACAACACAACAACAAAACACAACAACACAACCACAAAACACAACAACACAACCACAAAACACAACAACCCAACCACAAAGCACAACACAACCACAAAACACAACACAACAACAAAACACAACAACACAACCACAAAACACAACACAACAAAACACAACAACATAACCACAAAACACAACACAACAACAAAACACAACACAACACAACAACAAAACACAACAACACAACACAACCACAAAACACAACACAACACAACAACAAAACACAACCACAAAACACAACACAACAACAAAACACAACACAACACAACACAACCGCAAAACACAACACAACACAACAACAAAACACAACACAACACAACCACAAAAAACAACACAACAACAAAACACAACACAACAACAAAACACAACCACAAAACACAACACAACAACACAACACAACACAACACAACAACAAAACACAACACAACACAACACAACAATAAAACACAACAACAAAACACAACAACACAACACAACCACAAAACACAACACAACACAACACAACCACAAAACACAACACAAAAACAAAACACAACACAACAACCACAAAACACAACACAACAACAAAACACAACACAACAACCACAAAACACAACACAACAACAAAACACAACACAACAACCACAAAACACAACACAACAACCACAAAACACAACACAACAACCACAAAACAACAAAACACAACACAACAACAAAACACAACACAACACAACAACAAAACACAACAACATAACCACAAAACACAACACAACACAACAACAAAACACAACAACATAACCACAAAACACAACACAACAACAAAACACATAACAACACAACACAACACAACAACAAAACACAACAACACAACCACAAAACACAACACAACACAACAACAAAACACAACAACACAACCACAAAACACAACACAACAACACAACACAACACAACACAACACAACCACAAAACACAACACAACAACACAACACAACACAGCCACAAAACACAACAACACAGTAACACAACACAACAACAACAACACAACCACAAAACACAACAAAACACAACAACACAACCACAAAACTCAACACAACCACAAAACACAACAACACAACACAACAACACAACCACAAAACACAACACAATCACAAAACACAACAACACCACAACGCAACACAACCGCAAAACACAACACAACAACAAAACAACCACAAAACACAACACAACAACAAAACAACAACAAAACACAACAACACAACCACAAAACACAACACAACAACACAACCACACAACCACAAAACACAACACAACACAACCACAAAACTCAACACAACAACAAAACACAACCACAAAACACAACAACACAACACAACACAACAACACAACACAACACAACAACACAACAACAAAACACAACCACAGCAACACAACACAACCACAAAACACAACAACAAAACACAACAACACAACCACAAAACACAACAACATAACCACAAAACACAACACAACACAACAACAAAACACAACAACATAACCACAAAACACAACACAACAACAAAACACAACACAACACAACAACAAAACACAACACAACCACAAAACACAACAACAAAACACAACAACACAACCACAAAACACAACAACATAACCACAAAACACAACACAACACAACAACAAAACACAACAACATAACCACAAAACACAACACAACACAACACAACACAACACAACAACAAAACACAACAACACAACCACAAAACACAACACAACAACAAAACACAACACAACAACAAAACACAACAACAAAACACAACACAACCACAAAACACAACACAACACAACACAACCACAAAACACAACCACAAAACACAACACAACAACACAACACAACACAACACAACACAACACAACCACAAAACACAACAACACAACACAACAACAACAACACAACCACAAAACACAACAACACAACCACAGAACACAACACAACAACAAAACACAACACAACCACAAAACACAACAACACAACCACAGAACACAACACAACAACAAAACACAACACAACCACAAAACACAACAACACAACCACAAAACTCAACACAACCACAAAACACAACAACACAACACAACAACAAAACACAACCACAGCAACACAACACAACCACAACACAACAACAAAACAACCACAAAACACAACGCAACAACAAAACAACCACAAAACACAACACAACAACAAAACAACAACAAAACACAACAACACAACACAACCACAAAACACAACACAACAACACAACAACACAACCACAAAACTCAACACAACCACAAAACACAACAACACAACACAACACAACAACAAAACCACAAAACACAACAACACAACCACACAACACAACCACAAAACACAACACAACCACAAAACACAACAACACCACAACGCAACACAACCGCAAAACACAACACAACAACAAAACAACCACAAAACACAACGCAACAACAAAACAACCACAAAACACAACACAACCACAAAACACAACAAAACCACAAAACACAACAACACCACAACGCAACACAACCGCAAAACACAACACAACAACAAAACAACCACAAAACACAACGCAACAACAAAACAAGCACAAAACACAACACAACAACAAAACAACAACAAAACACAACAACACAACACAACCACAAAACACAACACAACAACACAACAACAAGAACACAACAACAACAACAACAACAACACAACACAACAACACTACCACAAAACACAACACAACAGATCGGGTCTTTCTTTGTCTTTGCTCGTGTGGAGATCTTATTTCACACCTTTGTTATCTAGTGTTTCAAGTCTTAGTTACAGCCTCTGCTCTATCAAAGAGGAACGAGTGAAGCTCCTCCCACCTTATACCATGTGACCCGAGGCTGGGGGCGTCCCGTTGTTTTGGCGGAGAACTTCCCAGTTTGTCCCAGTTTAGCGAACACTTGGCTCGGTTTCGTGATGAACTTTGGTGGACTCTCGCCCCAGATACTGGGCCTGTTCTCCATCCCTGGGACTGCAGAGCGACACCTGGAATCATGGGAAATGGAGTTCTATGAGAGCTCAGACTCTGCTTCATATCATGTCCTCACACTAAATGCTGCACTGTGTTGATGTGTTTTTGCATACATTTAATTTGCTTGGTACAGACGTGGTTTTATATTTCCTGCTGTTGTTCTTCAGTATTTTGTACCAAAGTATAAAATAAAGAGTTCATATTATTCTTAATGTGATCATAATAACCTCCTCTTTTTGTATGTCCTCCCTTATGTTCCACACTATCCACTATATTTGACCATCTGAGTGTCAGACTGCGTAAAATCAACAGGCCGGACCTTTAAACGTCTCATTTCTTCACCAAGAAAAACAAACGGAGGTGGAAGAAGAACTGAGGTGAAAGACATAAATACCACACTGAGAAATACTGAAGCAAAGTTCAGGTGCTTTAAAGGTGCTTCAGTCCAATACTAGAGTGCACTATAAAACATATGATGTTCCAGTTTTCCTACGAGGTGTTCCTGTTGATGTAAAGAGAGAAACCTCCAGAGCAGCAGCTTTGAAGGATTTTTGGATCCTGGATGTTTTAATGAGCAGGAGGTCTGAGTCTGAACCAGGACCTCCTCCAACACACCGAGGAGGAGCTGCGACTCCTCGTTCATCACCTCGACTCGACAGTCTGATCCAGAGACACGAGGGACAGAGACGATGGTGGAAAGAAAGAGAGCTCACCCTGTTTTCATGGAGGACGGGAGGCCATATTTCATCCTGGAGCTCTCTGCAGGTGGAAAAACATCAGCGTGTTAGAGAGGACGAAGAGTTTGGCTTCTTTAAGGATTTCTAATTCAAACAGTTTCAACAGAAACTTTATTAGTACAGCAGTCAACAACAAGGTGACTGAAATCAATGAAGGCTTTTAGAGGGGACAGGATTTAACTCTCAAAGTGAACATGTGTTCATCAACATGAGGGCCTGTTGAGAACAAATGACAGCACAGATTAAAGAGCCTGAGAACACTTTTCAGCTTGTATTCATTTTCCTCATTAGCAGTACAATGAATTAGCTGTTAGCAGTTCCTGTTGCAAACTCTGTTATTCATTAACTAAACAAATATTCGAAATACACGACTACATGATAGAGACGGTTCTGCAGACCTTAAACTCAGCTCGATGAGTCCTGAATGTTTTAAATGACGGTAATGAACACATTAAAGCATCTCTGAGCAGCAAACAGTGATTCAGATGAAGGTGTGTTCAGGAACACGTGAAGACTTCATTAAGAGTTTGTTTAAAGGGTCTTAATGAGAATCCAACACACAAAGGTTTGTAAAGAACAGTGATTAAGTCATTAACGTGAGGCCTCAGGAGGTCGTTGATGATGTTTGAAGACAGTCGTCTGACAGTTATGGACACATGATTAAAACATGCGTCTGCAGTATGAACAGCTTCAGTGTTATCAGCTGATCCCTGTAAGTAAATGAGTCTATGCTGAACGCTTCACTGAGTGTGAAGGAACTCCAGCTGAGTCTGGTTGTGTTTAAAAAACAGGAAGCTGCCGTCGAGCTGTTTACGACGCAGTAGTAAAACACACACACACACACACATACACAGTCACACACACACTCACACACACAGACACACACACTCACTCACTCACACACTCACACACACACACTCACTCACTCACACACTCACTCACTCACACACACACACAGCAGGTTTTATATCTCTGAGGTCATGTTTGGAAACTCCAGCACTAACGGCGGACTGCTGAGTCAAAGCGAACGCTGCTGAGAGTTCAGCCTGAGAGAAGATGAAATATATTTAAACAAACACAAAAACCTTCAGAGATTAAACGTCATTAAAATGAAATACATTCATTATGAGACAAAAACACATTCTCCTCTTCGCTAACAAAAGGTTTTTCTCCTGATTTATTTAAATGTCTTTGTTGCTCTTTGTTACAAAAACTTTCACAGGAAGAAATTAATATTACCATCATCTGCACAAGCTAGCGTTCGTAGTCTTAGCACAGACAGAAATTTTAGCAGTAGCTAGTGTTCGTAGTGTTATCTCTAGCAGAGCTATTAGCAGTTGAATTCTAACATTCTTTTACATTGACCCAGAGGAGTATTGTTTGGTAGCTAGGCTAATATGCTAACATTAAACAACCACTGGATAGCCAATTAGCCTCTGCGGCTGTATGCTAGCTTTAGTTGAGAGGTCTACGAATGTGGTTGGAAGATGCTAACCTAGTCTTAGCTAGCAATGAACAACGACTCTCGTTATTTTGTTTTACAATTTACAACAACAGTGTTCAAAACAAATGAATGACAGTATAAACCGAGGAGTGATGAGCATCACTCGTAGCATCATAGTATTATCAAGGCTAATCAGTAGCAGCATAAGCAGGTGTGATTGTTGCACTATATGTAATATCAGCAGTAGCATTAGCAGCGGTAATCAGCAGTAATGCTAGTATTAGCAGGAGCTAAAGTGCCGTCACCTGTACTATCAGTAGTACTAATTGTATTTTAGGTATTCAAACCTTCTAGAAGGATCTCCACGGTAACCTGCCGGCTCCCCGCCTGATTGGTGGCCTGACAGGTGTAACGGCCCAGATCCTCCTGTGTGACTCCGCCTACAATCAGGCTGAAGGTGCCCCGCCCACCTTGCTCCAGGACACAGCGCTCTTCACCAATCACAGCCCTCCCCTCTCTGTACCATGTGACCTGAGGCTCAGGATGACCACGCACCTGAAAGATCGACATCATCACCATCGACATCATCTTCACAGGTGATCTGTAATCATACCTGACATCAGAAACATCCTGTCTCCTGTTCACAAACTTATTTCACCCGACGAACAAACAGACAGGAAGAGGAAACATGGAGGTCAGGAAACAACAGGGACGGTGGTCGCTGTAATACTAGAAGTGATTTTAGGATGAGTTGTGGTAGAAGTGGAAGAACCTCTGGAATCAGTGTTTGTCGTAGTTCTCCTTGTAATAGTGAACACTGAGGCCAGGTTGAGGTTTCACAGCCTCACAGCAAAAGACACAAACAGTCCACTATCTGCTCAGAGATCCAGATCCACCTGAAGCTGCAGGTACTTCAGCTTCTTCTGTTCTAACGAGGGAGCTTCCTCTGGTGGACGTTGTTAGGTTTTACCTGCTTGTAAAACGAACCACTATTCAAATCGCTCTTACCTCTGCAATCAGAAAGATCAGGTTTCTAACATGTGACAAAGAAGGAAAACAAAGTCCTGATAAACAACCTGTTTTCAGTTTGTGGACTCTCCTCTCCTCTCTGACCATCAGTGGGTCGTTGAACAGGAGACACAAACACAGCTGAGAATGACTGCTTTTATATTTACTGATGTGTTTCATCTTTTAAATAAAATACTCATTAGTGAAGAAACGAGTCACCACAGCTGTCAGATACATCGACTGAGCAGCTGTGTGTGTGTGTGTGTGTGTGTGTCTGTGTGTGTGCAGCGTGTGGTGTGCAGATGTATCGACTCCCATGAGGCTTTGCAGCTCCATCAATCTTCATGTTTTTCTTCACGGAGCTGTGGACTGATGTTCTGATGGTGCGTTCAGGTGCTGTCGGACTATAGACACACAGCAACAGAGATGTGCTGCGTTCAGGTAACCCTGTCATGTTTGTGTTTCTACCTGAGAAGTCGGAGAACATGAAATACTATCTGCTCTTTGACGGGATAAACTGGTGGGAAACTGAAAGCAGCCCACCAGAATAAAAGCACACTGACTGATCCTCCAGAATAAAAGCACAGTAGCTGATCCTCCAGAATAAAAGCACAGTAGCTGATCCTCCAGAATAAAAGCACAGTAGCTGATCCTCCAGAATAAAAGCACAAAGTAGGGATTAAAGTTGAAGTGTTTTTGGTCGACTGCTTCACATCAGGAAGCGGCCGATCACAAGACTGATGTTAATCCCTCTGTTCTCACTTCCTCATCTCGTCTCGTCTCTTCTCCTCTCCTCTCCTTTCGTCTCCTCCCTTGTCTCCTCTCATCTTTACTTGTTTCCTCTCATGTTTCTTCTTTCATTTACTCTTCCCTTTGTCTCCTCCTTTGTCTCCTCCTTTGTCTCCTCCCTTGTTTCCTCTCTTGTTCGCTCTTTTCCTTTCTTTCCTCTTCTCTCTCTCGTTTCTTACAGATTCCTGTTGCATGTATCTGCCTGTTTCACCTCAGTAAGCATTTTCTGCCTCACCCCTCCTTCCCTCCTTTGGTCCAGACCCTGATCACATGACTGCCTCCCACAGGATATACCTTTAATGACCTCTGACCTTACTGTGTTTCTGTGTATGAAGACAAACTAATGATGGAGGAGTAGCGGGCATCCTACCTTCCCCTCCAGCCGGGCGTCTCCCCCGAGGGCGACCCGGGCATTGCGGGGAGGAAGGATGAAGGCCGGGGGTTCGTTGCCACGGGAACTGCATCCTGGTGACAGGCCTGTTACCTTGGAGACGGTGGAGGAGACTGAGGACAAACGGACGTCACTCATCCTGCTGTCAGTGAGACGGAAAGCAACGATTATTACAATAATGACATCATCTAATGACATCATCAGTGTTCATCTCACTGTGATTAAATAACAAGATTATATTAAAGTTAAACTGTTCGTCTGATTCAGCTTTAATGTTTTAATTCTACAAAGTCTGATCTGAAGGAATGGTGTGTGTGTGTGTGTGTGTGTGTGTGCGTGCGTGCGTGCGTGCGTGCGTGCGTGTGCGTGTGCGTGCGTGTGTGTGTTCGTGAGTGTGTGTGTGTGTGTGTGTGTGTGTGTTCGTGAGTGTGTGTGATGAAGGATGAACAGATCAAACACATGAAGATAAAAACATCATGTGTGTGTGATCAGCAGTGAACACGCCAACATGTGACTCTCTCTCCTCGTGTCTGACCTTATAAGGAGTCATTTCCTCTCAGGTGTCTCCGTCTGTCGTTTACAGTTCATAAACCTTATACCTTTCTTTCATCATCAACCTGTCCCTCTGTACTGCTCATCATCATCCTGTCTGCTGCTCTGTCCCCTCCCTAAAAGCCCTCTCTCCTCTGATTGGTCAGCTTTCAGGAAGCCTGTGACGATCACTTTAATAGAGAGTAGAATATATATAACATATATATAAGTGGCCTCCTCTCAAACATCCTGCAGGGGGCGACTCCACTGGTTGTAAAAGAAGTGTGATCCTATAGAAGTCTATGAGAACATGCTCCTCCTCCTCTCCTGATGTATTCCCTCAGTAAACATGTTCCTAATGAGTTTATGGTCTCAGTCTCTAGTTTCAAGTCTTCTTCAACACAGCATGATGTTCATTTAGTCACTGATGCTCCCATTGAGAGTCACACAGACCAGGAAGAGGGGAGGGGTTAGGGCGGGGCTACCTGTGAGTGACAGGTAGCTACCATGGTGACCTGAATAATGTCGTCTTCAGTGTTAGATACGTTCTGAGGAGTTGTCCATTTTTAGTAGGTAGATTCTGTTAAAGCTAGACAAAATTAACATCCCAATCAACATCAGGTAATGTGAATCGCTTTGCATGTTGATAACCAGGCTAGCATGTTAGCTAATTACAGAGCTTCAGCTAACCCCTCTGTCCCCTCCAGCTCCACCCTTTCTTCCAAATATGGTCACATCTGGCTACAAAACCAAAACTCACTTTTAGAGCAACACTGTGATGATAACCATGATTCTGAGACGAGAATCACGTCATCAGGCCTCACAAGCCTGTTTCAGCTGCTCTTCAGCCTGAAGCAAAGGTGAGCAAACAGGAGCAAACAGGTGTGACAAAGACAGGAAGGAAGACTACAAACACCTCTTTAGATAGATGAAAGATGAAGTCCAGGATATTAGACTCTAAGATGGCGCCTGACCGACTCCACCATCAGCTCTTTGTTCAGTTTGTTCAGTTCTGTTGGTCAGTTATCTGAGACTGTCAGACTGTTTGAGTCCACGTTGTGTCTGTTGGATGTTTGTTGGATGACCAGCAGGTTTAATCTGAGTGAAACAACCAGCGAGTGTTTTCAGAGCAAACAGAAGCAGCCTGCTGTTAGCTCTCCTGCTGTCACAGTTAAAATATGCAGCTAAAACACTCACCCTCCCTCCAGCTGCCTTACATGGCTCTGATAGCTGCTAAAACACTGTGTTTTTCTGTTTTTACAAACCATTTTATCTACAGGTCCACCTCTGCTCCCTATTTAGTCCATATTAATGTTGGAGCTTTACTGCAGGAAGAACGCAGCGTTTGTTTCTGTCAGTAATCGTGCAAGACAAAAAACCAACGTGCAGTTCAGACGGTCTGTCTCTACGAGTCATGTTCTTTAAGTTCAATAGTTTAGAGAGTACAAAAAGCACAAAAGTGTTTCTGCAACCCCAGAAAAACCTGCTCCTCTCAGCTTTTAGCGCTTATGCTAATTCTGCTTCCACAAACACCTAGCTAATAGACCTACAGGGTTTATTAGCATTAGCTTAAGAAGCATGTAAACAAACACAGACTGGTTAAAAGCGGCATACTCTCTGTGTTTCACATGTTAGTTTTGCATGTTGACATGCTAACATTAGCAAATTAGCACTAAACACATAGTTCATCTGAAGCTGATGCACATGTCAATATTTTAGTGACAATTACGAAATAATCTTTGACAATTAGCAGCGAGCAGTTCAATAAGTTAGCGTGATCATTTTCCTTATAGTGTAAAGCAGTTGGATAAATAACTACATACAAAGCTAACTAGGTTCACTTTAGCTTAAGTGCATGTGGTGTCAGCTTTTGGACAAGCTAACTGTTAGCCCAGACCAGGACTTTATAAACAGCTGACATGAGTCTGGTCTTTTGTGCTGCATTGATCTAATGTACCAATAAAAACATGAATTATGTGGTTTAAAGAGCACAAGGACATAAAGTGTAAATGAGCTATGCTTGCTCTGTAATTATATGACAAGTTTACACATATAACATTTATTAAACTTCCTGTCTCTTAACTTTGCTTTGTGTCTGAAACCAAACCGCTGGACGGTTGGAGCATTTGGATGCTTTTATACTTTACTGCAGGACTTCTTCCAAAGCAGGAGCATGAAGCATTTAGAGCTGGATCAGTTAAAACGTGTGAATGAGGAAACAGGAAGTAGAATTGTTCTATATGCTCAGAGAGGAGATCAGCTGATAGATCGATGAAACAAACAGATAACAGACGACCTTCAAAACACAGAAACAGACTCCGAGCTGAATGTTTCCACTCAGCAGTTCAGTTGTTACACAGAGCCAACACACACAAACATGCGCGCGCACACACACACACACACGCACACACACACACACACACACACACATTCAGCCGCTTCAGCACTGAGCCAGGAGTCTGCATGGGAGAGAGAGGTGAGTGCAGCTTGCTCGCCCGTCTGTACTTGTCATTAACACATGAGGAGAAACTTTCTCTCTCTGCATCGTCAGCAAACATCCTCACTAAAATAAAACACACTCAAATAAAACTCACCAAAATAAAACACACTCAAATAAAACTCACCAAAATAAAACACACTAAAATAAAACACACTAAAATAAAACTCACCAAAATAAAACACACTCAAATAAAACTCACCAAAATAAAACACACCAAAATAAAACACACTAAAATAAAACTCACCAAAATAAAACACACTAAAATAAAACTCACCAAAATAAAACACACTAAAATCAAACACACTAAAATAAAACTCACCAAAATAAAACACCCTAAAATAAAACACACTAAAATAAAACTCACCAAAATAAAACACACTAAAATAAAACACCCTAAAATAAAACTCACTAAAATAAAACACCCTAAAATAAAACTCACTAAAATAAAACACCCTAAAATAAAACTCACCAAAATAAAACACCCTAAAATAAAACACACTAAAATAAAACTCACCAAAATAAAACTCACTCAAATAAAACACCCTAAAATAAAACACACTAAAATAAAACTCACTCAAATAAAACACCCTAAAATAAAACTCACCAAAATAAAACACCCTAAAATAAAACTCACTCAAATAAAACTCACCAAAATAAAACTCACCAAAATAAAACACCCTAAAATAAAACACACTCAAATAAAACTCACCAAAATAAAACACCCTAAAATAAAACACACTAAAATAAAACTCACCAAAATAAAACTCACTAAAATAAAACACACTAAAATAAAACTCACCAAAATAAAACTCACTCAAATAAAACTCACTAAAATAAAACACACTAAAATAAAACTCACTAAAATAAAACACACTCAAATAAAACTCACCAAAATAAAACTCACTAAAATAAAACACACTAAAATAAAACTCACTAAAATAAAACTCACCAAAATAAAACTCACCAAAATAAAACTCACCAAAATAAAACTCACTAAAATAAAACACACTAAAATAAAACTCACTAAAATAAAACACACTAAAATAAAACTCACCAAAATAAAACTCACTAAAATAAAACACACTAAAATAAAACTCACTAAAATAAAACTCACCAAAATAAAACTCACTAAAATAAAACACACTAAAATAAAACTCACCAAAATAAAACTCACCAAAATAAAACTCACTAAAATAAAACACACTAAAATAAAACTCACTAAAATAAAACACACTAAAATAAAACTCACCAAAATAAAACTCACTAAAATAAAACACACTAAAATAAAACTCACTAAAATAAAACTCACCAAAATAAAACTCACTAAAATAAAACACCCTCAAATAAAACTCACCAAAATAAAACACACTAAAATAAAACACACTAAAATAAAACACACTCAAATAAAACTCACCAAAATAAAACTCACTAAAATAAAACACACTAAAATAAAACTCACTCAAATAAAACACTCTAAAATAAAACTCACTAAAATAAAACACACTCAAAAAAAACTCACCAAAATAAAACTCACTCAAATAAAACTCACCAAAATAAAACTCACTCAAATAAAACACACTAAAATAAAACTCACTCAAATAAAACACCCTCAAATAAAACACCCTCAAATAAAACTCACTCAAATAAAACTCACCAAAATAAAACTCACTCAAATAAAACACCCTCAAATAAAACACACTCAAATAAAACTCACCAAAATAAAACTCACTCAAATAAAACACACTAAAATAAAACTCACTCAAATAAAACACTCTAAAATAAAACTCACTAAAATAAAACACACTAAAATAAAACTCACTCAAATAAAACACTCTAAAATAAAACTCACTAAAATAAAACACTAAAATAAAACTCACCAAAATAAAACTCACTAAAATAAAACACTCTAAAATAAAACTCACTAAAATAAAACACACTAAAATAAAACTCACTCAAATAAAACTCACTAAAATAAAACACACTAAAATAAAACTCACTCAAATAAAACTCACAAAAATAAAACACTCTAAAATAAAACTCACTAAAATAAAACACACTAAAATAAAACTCACCAAAATAAAACTCACTAAAATAAAACACTCTAAAATAAAACTCACTAAAATAAAACACACTAAAATAAAACTCACTCAAATAAAACTCACCAAAATAAAACTCACTAAAATAAAACACACTCAGATAAAACTCACAAAAATAAAACACACTCAAATAAAACTCACAAAAATAAAACACACTAAAATAAAACTCACCAAAATAAAACTCACTAAAATAAAACTCACCAAAATAAAACACCCTAAAATAAACTTTAAACATGTTTTTGCTTATTTTATTAGTCATAGCAAAAAGTTAGCATTAGCTCTGTGAGTTTTTCTGTGATGTCTTTGGTTGATATTTATATCAAGTAAAGATTCCTGTAAACTGAGATTTGCACCTGCACTTCATGACCACATACATGAGCTTTAGCATCAGTCTCTTAGCATGAAATTATGTTCAGGGACCTGTTAGCTTAGCATCAGCTTGATGAGTGGAAGCTGGATAGAAACTATTTTGTTATTAACACAACATAAATGAACACAATGACAGTGACACACTTCAGGGAACTTCTGGAAACAGGAAGCAGCTGAGGATACATAAATATATAAATGTATAGATTTATATTTTGTGTCCAGAGGAAACTTCAAGAGTAAGTTAAAGCTCAGAAAAGCTCCCAGCATGCACCAGGGTTCATGCTCAGGTTTTAATCGGAGCAGATTCCTTCATGTCAGTCGAGCGTTTCACAAACATCCTGAAACTCTCAGA